>NC_092235.1:39105674-39163174 GCF_036320965.1 Panulirus ornatus | reverse complement strand
TACAGAGGTATAAGTTTGTTGAGTATTCCTGGTAAATTATATGGGAGGGTATTGATTGAGAGGGTGAAGGCATGTACAGAGCATCAGATTGAGGAACAGCAGTGTGGTTTCAGAAGTGGTAGAGGATGTGTGGATCAGGTGTTTGCTTTGAAGAATGTATGTGAGAAATACTTAGAAAAGCAAATGTATTTGTATGTAGCATTTATGGATCTGGAGAAGGCATATGATACAGTTGATAGAGATGCTCTGTAGAAGGTATTAAGAATATATGGTGTGGGAGGCAAGTTGTTAGAGGCAGTGAAAAGTTTTTATCGAGGATGTAAGGCATGTGTACGTGTAGGAAGAGAGGAAAGTGATTGGTTCTCAGTGAATGTAGATTTACGGCAGGGGTGTGTGATGTCTCCATGGTTGTTTAATTTGTTTATGGATGGGGTTGTTAGGAAGGTGAATGCAAGAGTTTTGGAAAGAGGGGCAAGTATGAAGTCTGTTGTGGATGAGAGAGCTTGGGAAGTGAGTCATTTGTTGTTCGCTGATGATACATCGCTGGTGGCTGATTCATGCGAGAAACTGCAGAAGCTGGTGACTGAGTTTGGTAAAGTGTGTGAAAGAAGAAAGTTAAGAGTAAATGTGAATAAGAGCAAGGTTATTAGGTACAGTAGAGTTGAGGTTCAAGTCAACTGGGAGGTACGTTTGAATGGAGAAAAACTGGAGGAAGTAAAGTGTTTTAGATATCTGGGAGTGGATCTGGCAGCGGATGGAACCATGGAAGCGGAAGTGAATCATAGGGTGGGGAGGGGGCGAAAATCCTGGGAGCCTTGAAGAATGTGTGGAAGTCGAGAACATTATCTCGGAAAACAAAAATGGGTATGTTTGAAGCTCTCTCATCCCCAACAGACTTCATACTTGCCCCTCTTTCCAAAACTCTTGCATTCACCTCCCTAACAACCCCATCACTAAACAAATTAAACAACCATGTAGACATCACACACCCCTGCCGCAAACCTACATTCACTGAGAACCAATCACTTTCCTCTCTTCCTACACGTACACATGCCTTACATCCTCGATAAAAACTTTTCACTGCTTCTAACAACTTGCCTCCCACACCATATATTCTTAATACCTTCCACAGAGCATCTCTATCAACTCTGTCATATGCCTTCTCCAGATCCATAAATGCTACATACAAATCCATTTGCTTTTCTAAGTATTTCTCACATACATTCTACAAAGCAAACACCTGATCCACACATCCTCTACCACTTCTGAAACCACACTGCTCTTCCCCAATCTGATGCTCTCTACATGCCTTCACCCTCTCAAGCAATACCCTCCCATATAATCTACCAGGAATACTCAACAAACTTATACCTCTGTAATTTGAGCACTCACTCTTATCCCCTTTGCCTTTGTACAATGACACTATGGACGCATTTCGCCAATCCTCAGGCACCTCACCATGAGTAATACATACATTAAATAACCTTACTAACCAGTCAATAATACAGTCACCCCCTTTTTTAATAAATTCCACTGCAATACCATCCAAACCTGCTGCCTTGCCGGCTTTCATCTTCCGCAAAGCTTTTATTACCTCTTCACTGTTTACCAAATCATTTTCCCTAACCCTCTCACTTTGCACACCACCTCGAACAAAACACCCTATATCTGCCACTCTATCATCAAACACATTCAACAAACCTTCAAAATACTCACTCCATCTCCTTCTCACATCACCACTACTTGTTATCACCTCCCCATTTGCTCCCTTCACTGAAGTTCCCATTAGCTCCCTTGTCTTGCGCACTTTATTTACCTCCTTCCAGAACATCTTTTTATTCTCCCTAAAATCTAATGATACTCTCTCACCCCAACTCTCATTTGCCCTCTTTTTCACCTCTTGCACCTTTCTCTTGACCTCCTGTCTCTTTCTTTTATACATCTCCCACTCAATTGCATTTTTTCCCTGCAAAAATCGTCCAAATGCCTCTCTCCTCTCTTTCACTAATAATCTTACTTCTTCATCCCACCACTCACTACCCTTTCTAATCAACCCACCTCCCACTCTTCTCATGCCACAAGCATCTTTTGCGCAATCCATCACTGATTCCCTAAATACATCCCATTCCTCCCCCACTCCCCTTAATTCCATTGTTCTTACCTTTTTCCATTCTGTACTCAGTCTCTCCTGGTACTTCCTCACACAAGTCTCCTTCCCAAGCTCACTTACTCTCACTACCCTCTTCACCCCAACATTCACTCTTCTTTTCTGAAAACCCATACAAATCTTCACCTTAGCCTCCACAAGATAATGATCAGACATCCCTCCAGTTGCACCTCTCAACCCATTAACATCCAAAAGTCTCCCTTTCGCGCGCCTGTCAATTAACACGTAATTCAATAACGCTTTCTGGCCATCTCTCCTACTTACATACGTATACTTATGTATATCTCGCTGTTTAAACCAGGTATTCCCAATCACCAGTCCTTTTTCAGCACATAAATCTACAAGCTCTTCACCATTTCCATTTACAACACTGAACACCCCATGTATACCAATTATTCCCTCAACTGCCACATTACTCACCTTTGCATTCAAATCACCCATCATAGTACTATAACCCGGTCTCGTGCATCAAAACCACTAACACACTCATTCAGCTGCTCCCAAAACACTTGCCTCTCATGATCTTTCTTCTCATGCCCAGGTGCATATGCACCAATAATCACCCATCTCTCTCCATCAACTTTCAGCTTTACCCATATTAATCGAGAATTTACTTTCTTACATTCTATCACATACTCCCACAACTCCTGTTTCAGGAGTAGTGCTACTCCTTCCCTTGCTCTTGTCCTCTCACTAACCCCTGACTTTACTCCCAAGACATTCCCAAACCACTCTTCCCCTATACCCTTGAGCTTCGTTTCACTCAGAGCCAAAACATCCAGGTTCCTTTCCTCAAACATACTACCTATCTCTCCTTTTTTCACATCTTGGTTACATCCACACACATTTAGACACCCCAGACTGAGCCTTCGAGGAGGATGAGCATATATATATATATATATATATATATATATATATATATATATATATATATATATATATATATATATATATATATATATATATCTTTATTTATTTTGCTTTGTCGCTGTCTCCCGCGTTAGCGAGGTAGCGCAAGGAAACAGAAGAAAGAATGGCCCAACCCACCCACATACACATGTATATACATACACGTCCACACACGCAAATATACATACCTATACATCTCAATGTACACATATATATATACACACACAGACATATACATATATACACATGTACATAATTCATACTGTCTGCCTTTATTCATTCCCATCGACACCTCGCCACACATGGAATAACAACCCCCTTCCCCCTCATATGTGCGAGGTAGCGCTAGGAAAAGACAACAAAGGCCCCTTCGTTCACACTCAGTCTCAAGCTGTCATGTAATAATGCACCGAAACCACAGCTCCCTTTCTACATCCAGACCCCACAGAACGTTCCATGGTTTAGCCCAGACGCTTCTCATGCCCTGGTTCAATCCATTGACAGCACGTCGACCCCGATATATCACATCGTTCCAATTCACTCTATTCCTTGCCCGCCTTTCACCCTCCTGCATGTTCAGGCCCCGATCACTCAAAATCTTTTTCAATCCATCTTTCCACCTCCAATTAGGTCTCCCACTTCTCATCGTTTCCTCCATCTCTGACACATATGTCCTCTTGGTCAATCTTTCCCCACTCATTCTCTCCATGTGACCAAAACATTTCAAAACACCCTTTTCTGCTCTCTCAACCACATTGTTTTTATTTCCACACATCTACCTTGCCCTTATATTACTTACTCGATCAAACCACCTCACACCACATATTGTCCTCAAACATCTCATTTCCAGCACATCCACCCTCCTGCGCACAACTCTATCCATAGCCCACGCCTCGCAACCATACAACATTGTTGGAACCACTATTCCTTCAAACATACCCATTTTTGTTTTCCGAGATAATGTTCTTGACTTCAAAACATTGTTCAAGACTCCCAGAATTTTCGCCCCCTCCCCCACCCTATGATTCACTTCCGCTTCCATGGTTCCATCCGCTGCCAGATCCACTCCCAGATATCTAAAACACTTTACTTCCTCCAGTTTTTCTCCATTCAAACTTACCTCCCAATTGACTTAAGCCTTAACCCTACTGTACCTAGTAACCTTGCTCTTATTCACATTTACTCTTAACTTTCTTCTTTCACACACTTTACCAAACTCAGTCACCAGCTTCTGCAGTTTCTCACATGAATCAGCCACCAGCGATGTATCATCATCGAACAACAACTGACTTACTTGCCAAGCTCTCTCATCCACAACAGACTTCATACTTGCCCCTCTTTCCAAAACTCTTGCATTCACGTCCCTAAGAACCCCATCCATAAAGAAATTAAACAACCATTGAGACATCACACAACCATGCCGCAAACCTACATTCACTGAGAACCAATCACTTTCCTCTCTTCCTACACGTACACATGCCTTACATCCTCGATAAAAACTTTTCGCTGCTTCTAACAACTTGCCTCCCACAACATATATTCTTAGTACCTTCCACAGAGCATCTCTATCAACTCTATCATATGCCTTCTCCAGGTGCATAAATGCTATATAGAAATCCATTTGCTTTTCTAAGTATTTTTCACATACATTCTTCAAAGCAATCACCTGATCCACACATCCTCTACCACTTATGAAACCACACTGCTCTTCCCAAATATATATATATATATATATATATATATATATATATATATATATATATATATATATATATATATATATATATATATATATATATATATATATATATATATATATATATATACATATATGTATATATTCTATTTTATTATTTTTTTATTATACTTTGTCCCTGTTTCCCGCGTTAGCGAGGTAACGCAAGGAAACAGACGGATGGGCCAACCCTTCCACATGCACATGTATATACATAAACGTCCACTCATGTATACATATATATACCTACACAGACATATACATATATACACATGTATATGATTCATACTTTCTGCTTTCATTCATTCTCGTCGCCACCCCGCCACACAAGAAAGGAGAACCCCCTTCCCCGCACGCGCGCAAGGTAGCGCTAGGAAAAGACAACAAAGGCCACATTCGTTCACACTCAGTATCTAGCTGTCATTTATAATGCACCAAAACCACAGCTCCCTTTCCACATCCAGGCCCCACAAAACTTTCCATGGTTTACCCCAGACGCTTCACACACCCTGGCTCATTCCATTGACAGCACGTCAACCCCGGTATACCACGTCGTTCCAATTCACTCTATTCCTTGCACGCCTTTTACCCTCCTGCATGTTCAGGCCCCAATCACTCAAAATCATTTTCACTCCATCTTTCCACCTCCAATTTGGTCTCCCACTTCTCCTCGTTCCCTCCACCTCTGACACATATATCCTCTTGGTCAATCATTCCTCACTCATTGTCTCCATGTGACCTAACCATTTCAAAACACCCTCATCTGCTCTCTCAACCACACTCTTTTTATTACCACACATCTCTCTTACCCTATTATTACTTACTCGATCAAACCACCTCACACCACACATTGTCCTCAAACATCTCATTTCCAGCACATCCACCCTCCTCCGCGCAACTCTATCCATAGCCCACGCCTTGCAACCATACAACATTATTGGAACCGCTATTCCTTTAAACATACCCATTTTTGCTTTCCGAGATAATTCTTTCGACTTCCACACATTCTTCAACGCTCTCAGAACTTTCGCCCCCTCCCCACCCTAAGATTCACTTCCGCTCCCATGGTTCCATCCGATGCCAAATCCACTACAAGATATCTAAAAAACTTCACTTCCTCCAGTTTTTCTCCATTCAAACTTACCTCCCAATTGACTTGACCCTCAACCCTACTGTACCTAATATCCTTACTCTTCTTCATATTTACTCTCAAGTTTCTTCTTTCACACACTTTAGTGTCACTCAGTCACCAGCTTCTGCAGCTTCTCACATGAATCAGCCACCAGCGCTGTATCATCAGCGAACAACAACTGACTCACTTCCCAAGCTCTCTCATCCACAACAGACTGCAAACTTGCCTTACTTTCCAAAATTCTTGCATTCACCTCCCTAACAACCCCATCAATAAACAAATTAAACAACCATGGAGACATCACACACCCCTGCCACAAACCTACATTCACTGAGAACCAATTACTTTCCTCTCTTCCTACACACACACATCCCTTTCCATGTCCAGGCCCCACAAAACTTTCCATGGTTTACCCCAGACGCTTCACATGTCCTGGTTCAATCCATTGATAGCATGTCGACCCCGGTATACCACATCGTTCCGATTCACTTTATACCTTGCACGCTTCTCGCCCTCCTATACGTTCAGGCCCCGATCGCTCAAAATCTTTTTCACACCATCCTTCCACCTCCAATTTGGTCTCACACTTCTCCTCCTTCCCTCCACCTCTGACACATATATCCATTTTTGTCAATCTTTCCTCACTCATTCTCTCCATGTGACCAAACCATTTCAATATACCCTCTTCTGCTCTCCCAATCACACTCTTTTTGATACCACAAATCTCTCTCATCCTTTCATTACTTACTCGATGAAACCACCTCACACCGCATATTGTCCTCAAACATCTCATTTCTAACACATCCAGCCTCTTCCACACATCAGTATCTATAGCCCACGCCTCGCAACCATATAACATTGTTGGAACCACTATTCCCTCAAACATACCTATTTTTGCTTTCCGAGATGATGTTCTCGCCTTCCACACATTTTTCAACGCTCCCAAAACTTTCGCCCCCTCCCCCACCCTGTGACTCACTTCCGCTTTCATGGTTCCATCCGCTGCCAAATCCGCTCACACATATCTAAAACACTTCACTTCCTCCAGTTTTTCTCCATTCAAACTTACCTCCGAATTGACTTGTCCCTCAACCGTACTGTGCCTAATAACCTTGCTCTTATTCACATTTACTCTTAGCATTCTTCTTTTACACAATTTAGCAAGCTCAATCTCTAGCTTCTGCAGTTTCACACCCGAATCAGCCACCATTGCTGTATCATCAGCGAACAACAACTGACTCACCTACCAAGCTCTCTCATCCAAAACAGACTGCATATTTGCCCCTCTCTCCAAAACTCTTGCATTCACCTCCCTAACAACCCCATCCATAAACAAATTAAACAACCATGGAGACATCACACACCCCTGCCGTAAACCGACAATCACTGAGAACCAATCACTTTCCTCTCTTTCTACTCGTACACATGCCTTACATCCTCGATTAAAACTTTTCACTGCTTGCAGCAACTTGCCTCTCATACCATATGCTCTCAATATCTTCCACAGAACATCTCTATCGACTCTATCATATGCTTTCTCCAGATCCATTGATACTGCATTCAAATCCATTTTTTTTTTAAGTATTCCTCACATACATTCTTCAAAGTAAACACCTGATCCACGCATCCTCTGCCACTTCTGAAACAACACTGCTCTTCCTCAGTCTGATGTTCTGTACATGCGCTCACCATTTCAATCAATACTCTTCCATATAATTTCCCAGGAATACTCACTAAACTTATACCTCTGTAGTTTGAACGCTCACCGTTCTCCCCTTTGCTTTTGTACAATCGCACTATGCATGCAGCCCGCCAATCCTTCAGGCACTTCACCATGACCTATACATACAATGAATATCATCATCAACCAGTCCAAAACACAGTCACACCCTTTTTAATTCATTCCACTGCAATACCATCCAAACCCGCCGCCTTGTCTGATTTCATTCGCGCTACTTCATTGCAAAAATCGTCCAAACGCCTCTCTCTTTTCTTTTACTAAAAATCTTACTTCATCTCTCTACTTAGTACCCTTTCTAATCTGACCGCCTCTTACCTTTCTCATGCCACAAGCATCTTTTGCGCAAGTCATCGCTGTATCCCTAAGTACATCCCATTCCTACCCCACTGCTCTTACGTCCTTTGCTCCCACCTTTCCATTCTGCACTGAATCTCTATTGGTACTTCCTCACACAAGTCTCCTTTCCTAGCTCACTTACTCTAACCACTCTTTTCACCCCAATATTCTCTCTTATTTTCTGAAAACCTCTACAAATCTTTAGCTTTGCATCCAGAAGATAATGATCAAACATCCCTCCAGTTACCCCTCTCAGCACATTAACATCCAAAAGTCTCTCTTTCACGCGCCTATCAATTAACACGTAATCCAATAACGCTCTCTAGCTATCTCTCCTACTTACATACGTATACTTATGTATATCTCTCTTTTTAAACCAGGTATTCCCAATCACCAGTCCTTTTTCAGCAAACAAATCTACAAGCTCTTCACTATTTCCATTTACAACACTGAACACCCCATGTACACCTTAACTGTTTTGTACGGTTGGGTTCTGCAATATGGTATCTGCTCGTTGAACTTAATGAAATTTGATCAGTGCAGACCCTGTTGCTGACCAGCGTGAGACGAAGGTATTCTATTGCACAGTATTTGAATATATTTTTCCTTATTAGGGGCGATCATAGACTATCAGTTACACTCCCGGGTTGGAGTCAGCTGTTAGATGTTTGTATATTTTCTGAAAGTTCACGTTTATTTGCAGATACAGAATCCTCGTTTGAAAATTTTCATGTTTCCTCTTCCTTTTAACTGGCGTTTCCTTCATGAGATGGATGTTTTACCTTATCTTACATCTTCATTTTCCTTCTTACATAATTGTACAATTGTGTGGTCAATCAGCACATCATTCACTCTATTTTCTATCTGAAAGTTTCTTTCCTCTCCGTTGCTGTCATATTTCGAATGTGTCTGTATCTTGCAGATGATTGACTTCTCTCATGCCTTCTGTATCTGTTCGAGAGCAGTTCCTTCCTCTCACTTTTGCCTCTCTATACCTTTCTTTGACTCGTCTCTTTTTTTCCTTTACATTAATGAGGACATTAAGTAGGTCTCTACCGCATATCTTTCTATATCCAGCTCGCTTAATTATTCCTCCTACTCATTCCCTTAGCATTTCATAATTTACTATTTCTGAAGTTACGTTTTTCTTTGCTTTCCAAACTTCCCAGTCTATAATTGAAATTCCTTATTATCAGCACTTTACCATCTGTGTGGAATGATTTTTTTATTGCTTCATGTACCTTGTTATGGTTCCCTGACTGTATTATTGCGTATTTGTTCCGGATCACCAAAGTTCTTTGGAGCATTGTACTATATCAACACCTCTAATCGGTTACTCTTCCAATTAATCACTGTATGAATGGTCCATCCTCAACTACGTCTTGAAACTTAAGGCTAAACCATCTCTTCCTTTGCGTTCTCCTTCCTTACCATCATGTACGCCCTGGGTAGAACAAGTGAGCTTTTATCTTTAAGCAAGTTTTGTTTTTACTCCTTAACAATATCAGGTGCACTTTACCTTCCACGATCCGTGAGTTCCAGCTTTTTCCTTGGAAATAACTAATCAATCAATGCTTGTATACATTACTTCAGTTTGTGTGTGTGTGTGTGTGTGTGTGTGTGTGTGGGTGTATGCGTTCGTGCATAAATAGAGGCTGATTGCTATTCACTTATTTCCCTGAAAGCTAGAACCACCGAAAACACTTACCTTTTGATCGTTCCATTATGGGTACTGACGACTCGCATTCCTTCTTTTAAAAACCCAGTAAAATACAATCACAAATTTTCGTGATATTTTCTTGCTCTTCAGTGGATGACGTGCAAAATTCTATATTCCCCTAAAGCAATAATGCAGCCTTGACTACTTAATTCTCAGAAATATTCTAACGTTATTTGTACAATCTGTTCTCGGTCGAGTCATATTTCATCTGTTGTTTTGACCTAATCCAGATAAAAAGGATTAGTTGGTCATATCTGTCATCACATTAATCAACTCTGGTAAATTTCAGTGAAAATTGTATTTCAGGTTTCAATAATTGCGACTCTGTAACCTCTTTGGTTGCAAAACACTATCGCATATTAGGAACTATTATCTCTTGAATATTGTTATATTCAAGACAGTGCTGTTTCTTTCATCCACATGTCATACCAGCGAGGTGAGAGCAAAAATATCCTCAATTTCTTATTCTTTTTCAAAGTTAGCGATATCAACACGACTCGTCAAGAGGTCTGACGGAAAAAACAAATCTCAAGCGGAAGTGTAGCTAACAGGAAACATTCTTATCTAAGTGGAAATATTGGCTTCTTCTACTGATTTCTTCACAAAGAGTATGTGACAAGAGCTCACGCTTTAGTTTGGAGCTATGTTCCTCTCTCGCCCTTAACCAAGCAAGATTTTGTTTTGAAGGGTACTTGACATGATGAGGTTGAATTCGAAATCATAATAATCATTTCAGACCCTCAGTTCCCGATAAAAGGAACTTTCATACCATTCAATTCTGGCCAATGATAATTTCATACTCTAAAAGTCTCGGGGTAAAGATATACACAGTGAACGTTCGGAAAAATGTAGTAACCTTTCTCATGAGTGGTAGTTAATAGTCTCATGTTTCCAAGGATTTTATCCATATATTTTGGTGGTGGTCTTACCGGACTTCGCCTCCATGACGTTACACTGCATGTGGAGAGTCACTCTGGATGAGGATATTCTGTTAGATGTTACTGTGGGGCACTTCAATGGACGGAGGAAACGGTGGTTCCTCCACCACGTATGGTAACCGCACCTGGTAGTCCTGCCGATCCCCATGACGGTACCCACTTTGTCCCAACGAAGACAGCTCGGATCCTGGATGCGAACTTGCTCGCCGACGCTCAACCTGGGAAGGTGACGGGCGTGTTCATTGTAGCGGGCTGCGGCATCCTGAGCACGATCAGCACCTCGCCGGTCACATATTTCGGTCTTGACCTGTCACTCCTCTGAGAAGCACTGAGGGTGATCACTGATACAAGAGCGGAGGAGGAGTCCAGACAAGACCTGGGCTGGGGAGCGTCCGATGTGATTCGGTGTTGCGAAGCTCTAGTAGTCCTTGGTCGAAATCCTCGCAGTCACTGTTGCCAGAAGGAGCCACTTTCAGGATGAGGTGCTTCACAGACTTAACAGAAGCCTCAGTGTGGCCATTAGACTGCGGGTAATGTGGCGATGACACCACGAGTCGGACTCCCCAAAGGTCGAGGAACGCTGCAAAATCCCCACTCGTGAACTGAGGCCCTCCGTCGGTTCTCAGACGCACGGGAACGCTCACATCAAGGAATAGAGTAGGAAGTTGCGGATGGTGGCGGCGCACGTCGTATTCGTTGCCGCACGGTATCATAACAGGCCAACCAGAAAGACGATCGACGATGACAAGAAGTCCGTCGGCCGACAAGGATACGAAGGGCCTGGTAGGAATGTCGTCAAAGAGAAGGGGCTCTTGCTGTTGGCTGGGCTGTAATACCTGTCACGGCTCGCACACATGAACAGTGTTCACTATGTCCGAGTTGATGCCGGGCCAGAATACAACCAACCATCTACTTACCAAGAAAAGAAATTGTCTTGCCCGTCGCTTGGTGACCTCAGCTCCTCGGTGACTGTCGTGGAGGTGATCTAAGATTTGGCGACGTAAGGTCTCTATCACAGTAGAAGTCCTCACGTAGTAAGCTATGAAGGTCGTAGAGATGAGGGAAACCGTTTCTCACACAGTCGATTAGCCTGACGTAGGAAGTGTCGTCTCGAGCCGCGGTCCGTAGATCCTTCATTGCCTTGTCGTCGTCAGGTGAAAACTACGAACGCTGGGGGCTGGAAAGGGATTGTACGGCTCGTAAAGTGACGATGGTCCTGATGTAGACATCGGTTTCTGTGCTCATCGCTTCGTCCTCTAGAGTGGGACGGCTTACAGAGATCGGGACAAAACATCTGGGATACAGAGTCATACTCGCTCGCCACACTGCTGTGAAGAGGTATGCTGAAAGCTTCTCTTTCAGGCGCTGGAGACGCGGATTTTCAATCACACCCAGCGAGTAGCGGTTATGGATCGGTGCGAGTAGGCGATGGTCGGTGACTAACTCGAAGTGTTGCAGGCCGATGAAGCGGCTGTGCAGCTGTAGAAATATCCGGAGAAAATTCTGCCCCTTGGTTAACGAGTCCACTGAAGGACTGAATGTCAGTCAGGTTGGCAGGATATGTGAAGTCCTTGACGGCACGGATCTTCTCTGGATCGTTTCCTGAGAAGATATAACCACATAAAGATTCTGAAGATTCGGCGAGAACAAACTTGTCGGCGTTGAGAGTGATCCCGTGCTTCCGGCACCTGGAGAGTACGTCGTGGATGCGGTGGAGGTGGGTGAAGTAGTCCTCGTCGTATAGGAGAATGTCATCGATGACTTTCACACAATTCCGTCTTCCGTAGCGGCAAAACCCATGGAGCTCTGGCGATGTCTGAAGTGTACGTATGGGGTGATGAATGTTGTCAGTGGAAGGTCCTCCTCGGCAAGCTTGATCTGCCAGTGGCAACATAGAGCGTCAACCGTCGTGAAGAAGCGCGCCTTCGGATCCACGCTGCGAAGGGCGTAGGAGAAGGATGCAGTGATCCTAAATCCCCCTTTGTTCTTGGCAACAGATACGAGAGGGTGGCATCATGGAGACGGGTCATCACAAGCCCGTGTGATGATACCCTTGGCGACCATAGATTCCAGCACTTGTTGCACTGACTCACGGAAAGTAAGGGGAATCAGCCAAGGGGTATGGATGGCGAGGGGTTTTACATCTTCCCTCAGGTGAATCCTCATAGGAGGGCCTATCATCGGCTTCAGTGGTGTGTTCTAAAACGCGTTCTTTGTCATGAGAACGTCGCTGAATTACCTCAGGAAATATTCTCGAGCATCCGAAGGAGACCTTTCGCTAGTGAGGGGAGCGGTAGTTACGTAGAAGATGCTGTAACGACAGGATCGTCACTGCTCGCTGCGTGCAACCTAATGACATGCTTCACCTCGAGGATGGGCTTAGGAAAGTCCTTGTAGATTATAGCTAACTCCTAGTAGTGTTCGTATGACAACAGAGAAGTCGGAACGTCATTATGCACGTCGATCCAAGCATAGCACGACCTCTTGCCAATAGTAATATCCGCTTGGAAACATCATTTAGCTGGATTCATCTCAGAACCGTCTGTTGTGAAGCGCCTAACCTTGGGGGCGCCTCGAGGTTGCGCTGGCAAAGTCCCAGACGGTGCAGATGTTGTAGGCCTATAACAGTGGAGTCAGCACCAGTGTCGGGAATCATCGGTTAGCAAGATGACACGGTATCATGGGTGATGGTGACGCTGACAGGCAGCGGGGAATCAGTCCTTGGCCACGAGGGTGAGCTTATCTCTCATGTGGCTTGGACGCTGTTTAGAGTCCTGTCGTGTCTGTGTACACGCCCCCTTTGTGAAAAAAACGTTTCTTACGCTACCTTCGCAGCCCCTTGGGAATATTTTGAGCACAACACTTGTCATAATGGCCTATACGATTACACACCTGACACTGAGTGCGTTTAGCAGGTCACCGTACCGTGTGAGACCAGTGGCCCTAAAGGCCACAGCTGCTGCACATTGCTTGGCCAGCTGGGCATGAGTGCGACCCGTGCTGCTTAACACAGCTGTTGCAAAGGGCGCTGGGCGGGAAAATAGTCGTAGCATTGTGGGCTTTCTTCCCCTTTTTGCACTGCGATATGGCCCTCACTGCTGTTGGGGAGCCAGCAGGCCTGAAGTTGCGGACTTCCGAACTCATAGGAGCGGCACGTTATCACTACAACCTACAGAGAGGAGGAAGCGTCAAGGGAGAAGAGGCGTTGCACCAGCTCCTCATCCTTGACGCCTATTAAAATCGCTTGCTTAATTTGGGTTTCCTCACACTGCTGGTGGCTACCTTTACAGATATCGACTTCTTCGGATGCTCTCTTCGGACGTACAGAGAAATCGTCAAAAGCTTCACCTTTCATCTGTGTGCAACTGAGGAGTTCCCGCCTACGCAGTGCTTCACTGCGCTGGTCTTTGATGTGCTCTTGTAAGGCGTCGAGCATTGCCTCCACTGACGACGCGGAGTTTGGGGTCACCAACATTGTATGCTCTCAGACGCGAGGAGTGAAGAGAGACAAGCCCTACGTAGCTAATATGAGCTGCTTCAGCTGTGGTAAACTCTGTAGATCCACCATTGTAGCATAGTCCATCCATCCCCGTCTCCACTCTCTGAAGTTCTGGTAAGTAACATTAGGTGTGAGAGATGGTGGTGGCTGGGTGGTAGCTTTAGGTGGTGCATGAGTGGAAGGGTGGTCAGGTGGCGTCGTGGGCGCAAATCCTGTGCTAACAGATGGTGAAAGAGCTGATGAAACTTGTGCCTGGGGTGGCAAGTCATAAGGAGTGAGCCTCGAAGGGAAGTGCGTCTTCTTCACGACGTTGAACTTCCTCCTCCCTTCTTCGCATTTCATCTTCCTTCGCTATCGTTCATCTTCCATGCGCCGTTGACCATTTTTTCTGCGCTGTTGTTCCAACCACCTCGTGAACGAAAGGAGGTCCATGATGGAAGGCGAAGGAGAACGGGAAACTGTAGGAGATAAAGCGGATTGGAAGTTGTGGGAGGTTGGAGATTCGCAAGAGGCAACAGCTTGCTGCTGCTGACGGTTGTTACTGCGAGGCATATTTGTGCACTCTTTATTTCTAACACAAACCAACACCTGAACAGCTATAACTGGTTGTATTAATCAACACAGGCAACATTAAAAAGTTGATAGAAAAGATTATTGTGTCAGTGCGTGTGTCTGTATTCGTGGCGGGATGGTGGAGAGGCGGCTCCGAGCAAGGCCGCAGCAGTGCTGCTCGAGAATTGATAGAGAGCGAATGCACGCTCCGTGCTCCCGCCAGCCAGGAAACGAGGGGTTACTCAGCACCCACAGGACGGTCACGAAGGAAACAAAATACACACGACACTGCACTTCACTTGCACAAACAAAGTCACTGCACGCGTGTATCCTCATAAAATCCACAGTAAAATAATCACGGGTCACAAGACGGCTGGAGAGGTAGCATGAGATAGTGTTCTGCAAGGAGATTCACTGTAACTTAACATCCTACTCACTGCGTCATGTATATTGTTGTGAGTACAGTCAGGGTATTGAAGGATGATTGAAACACACTTTGTAGACAGTAGTTAATCAAAACCAAAGACTTGTGGGTATTAAGAGATGCCACAAGTCGCTGGCTAACTAAATCAATATACGACGTATGAAACATAACACAATCATTGCCATACGACGCTAACTAGTTGATACTATTATAAAGTATGAAGTAGAGTTACAAACATACGGAGTTACGTAATTACAATTTCTCACATTACCCTCTAATGCAGTTTGGTTTAGGTATGTAGATGATGTTCTTTGTGTTTGGCCAACAAAAGAAAATTCATAAACATGTCTCCCTTTACTAAACCATGTAGTACCTTTTATCAACTACTGTATAAGTGGAAAATAATTGTGTTACAATTCTTGGATTGCATATTCCATAGGGATAGAAACATGTTCAAGTTTAGCATATACAGAAAACCGACCAATACTTATTCATATATCTATTATTACTCATCTCAACATGCCAGAGATAGATTACCATCATTCCAGTCTATGTTCCTTAGGGCATTACGTTTATGCAGTCCGGAATGTTTTGATGATGAGTTTGAGAAGATATATTCCTTTGGATCCGAGTTAAAGTATCCTAGATCCTTCATTGATAAATCCCTTAAGATGGCAAAGAAATCATTTTACTGAGTTAAACCCAAGCTCCCCCTTGATATCAAGAATCTTTTAGTTCTCCCTTTTAGTGATAATTTACTTCCCGGGTTGCTTAAATCCTTTAATGAAGATGTTGCTTTCAGCAACAACCATACTATAAAGAATATCTTAATTCGGAACTCACCAGATACTTCTGCGGGGTCTCTAATAAAGACCCGTGTAAGAGTTGAAATATGTTTTTATGTTGAGCAGACTGTTAAGGATCTTTATATTAGACTTAAGGAATCTGAATATAGTAAAAGAATAGGACAAATATCAAATGCCTTCTTTAATCATGTAATGATGTGGTTGATAATAGGATGAGCTTTAAACCTTCACCCTGTAAACGTTAACAACCCTTTTCTGATTATGCTACCCATAAAGTCACTGAATCTGTCTTAATCACTGATATTAAGAAATTGCATTGGCCCCAGGTAACTTGAAAGCAAATCTTATAATCATCAATCAAATCATTATGAAAGAAATATCAAGAAACGGTAAATTAAAAGAAAGAGTTCAAAACATCTTTTTACCTAGGCCACCCCACCTCCCCACAAGGCAACACCCTCACTTTCCCTTTAACGGTCAGGCCAGTGTGCACTCGACTATATATATATATATATATATATATATATATATATATATATATATATATATATATATATATATATATATATATATATATATATATATATATATATATATATATATGTATATATATATATATATATATATATATATATATATATATATATATATATATATATATATATATATATATATATATATATATATATAAGTTTGTTGAGTATTCCTGGTAAATTATATGGGAGGGTATTGATTGAGAGGGTGAAGGCATGTACAGAGCATCAGATTGGGGAAGAGCAGTGTGGTTTCAGTAGTGGTAGAGGATGTGTGGATCAGGTGTTTGCTTTGAAGAATGTATGTGAGAAATACTTAGAAAAGCAAATGGATTTGTATGTAGCATTTATGGATCTGGAGAAGGCATATGATACAGTTGATAGAGATGCTCTGTGGAAGGTATTAAGAATATATGGTGTGGGAGGCAAGTTGTTAGAAGCAGTGAAAAGTTTTTATCGAGGATGTAAGGCATGTGTACGTGTAGGAAGAGAGGAAAGTGATTGGTTCTCAGTGAATGTAGGTTTGCGGCAGGGGTGTGTGATGTCTCCATGGTTGTTTAATTTGTTTATGGATGGGGTTGTTAGGGAGGTAAATGCAAGAGTTTTGGAAAGAGGGGCAAGTATGAAGTCTGTTGGGGATGAGAGAGCTTGGGAAGTAAGTCAGTTGTTGTTCGCTGATGATACAGCGCTGGTGGCTGATTCATGTGAGAAACTGCAGAAGCTGGTGACTGAGTTTGGTAAAGTGTGTGAAAGAAGAAAGTTAAGAGAAAATGTGAATAAGAGCAAGGTAATTAGGTACAGTAGGGTTGAGGGTCAAGTCAATTGGGAGGTAAGTTTGAATGGAGAAAAACTGGAGGAAGTAAAGTGTTTTAGATATCTGGGAGTGGATCTGGCAGCGGATGGAACCATGGAAGCGGAAGTAGATCATAGGGTGGGGGAGGGGGCGAGAATCCTGGGAGCCTTGAAGAATGTGTGGAAGTCGAGAACATTATCTCGGAAAGCAAAAATGGGTATGTTTGAAGGAATAGTGGTTCCAACAATGTTGTATGGTTGCGAGGCGTGGGATATGGATAGAGTTGTGCGCAGGAGGATGGATGTGCTGGAAATGAGATGTTTGAGGACAATGTGTGGTGTGAGGTGGTTTGATCGAGTAAGTAACGTAAGGGTAAGAGAAATGTGTGGAAATAAAAAGAGCGTGGTTGAGAGAGCAGAAGAGGGTGTTCTGAAATGGTTTGGGCACATGGAGAGAATGAGTGAGGAAAGATTGACCAAGAGGATATATGTGTCGGAGGTGGAGGGAACGAGGAGAAGTGGGAGACCAAATTGGATGTGGAAAGATGGAGTGAAAAAGATTTTGTGTGATCGGGGCCTGAACATGCAGGAAGGCAAGGAACAGAGTGAATTGGATCGATGTGGTATACCGGGGTTGACGTGCTGTCAGTGGATTGAATCAGGGCATGTGAAGCGTCTGGGGTGGAAAGCTGTGTAGGTATGTATATTTGCGTGTGTGGACGTATGTATATACATGTGTATGGGGGTGGGTTGGGCCATTTCTTTCGTCTGTTTCCTTGCGCTACCTCGCAAACGCGGGAGACAGCGACAAAGCAAAAAAGAAAAGAATATATATATATATATATATATATATATATATATATATATATATATATATATATATATATATATATATATATATATATATATTCGTTCCCTGTCGCCACCTCGCTACACATGAAATGACAACTCTCTCCCCTCGCAAGCGCACGAGGTAGCGCTAGGAAAAGCCAACCAGGGCCAAATTTGTTCACACTCAGTCACTAGCTGTCATGTATAATGCACCGAAACCACAGCTCCATTTCCACATCCAGACCCCACAAAACTTTCCATGGTTTATCCCAGACGCTTCACATGCCCTGGGTCAATCCATTGACAGCTCGTCGACACCGGTATAACACATCGTTCCAGTCCACTCTATTCCTTACACGCCTTTCACCTCCTGCATTTTCAGGCCTCGATCGCTCTTACCCTTTCATTTCTCACTCGATCAAACCACCTCACACCATATATTATCCTAAAACATCTCATTTCTAGCATATCCACGCTCCTCCGCACAACTCTATCTCTAGCCAACGCTTCGCAAAAACATAACATTGTTGGAATCACTATTCCTTCAAACATACACATTTTTGCTTTCCGAGATAATGTTCTCGCCTTCCACACATTTTTCAACGCTTCCAGAGCTTTCGCCCCCTCTCCCCACCAGACTCACTTCCGCTTCCATGGTTCCATCCGCTGCCAAATCCACTCCCTGATATCTAAAACACTTCACTTCCTCCAGTTTTTCTCCATTCAAACTTACCTCCCAGCTGATTTGTCCCTCAACCCTATTGTACCTAATAACCTTGCTCTTACTCACATTAGCTCTCACCTTTCTTCTTTCACACACTTTACCACACTCAATCACCAGCTTCTGCAGTTTCTCACTCGAATCAGCCACCAGCTCTGTATCATCAGCGAACAACAGCTGACTCACTTCCCAAGCCCTCTCATCCACAACAGACAGCATACTTGCCCCTCTCTCCAAAACCCATGCATTCACCTCCCTAACAACCCAATCCATAAGAAATTAAACAACCATGGAGACACCACGCACCCCTGCCGCAAACCGATATTCACTGAGAACCAATCACATTCCTCTCTTCCTACTTGTACACATGCCTTACATCCTCGATAAAACTTTTCACTGCTTATAACAAACTTGCATCCCACACCATATATTCTTACTACCTTCCACAAAGCATCTCTATCAACTCTATGATATGCCTTCTCCATATCCATAAATGCTTCATACAAATCCATTTACTTTTCTAAGATATCTCATATACATTCTCAAAGCAAACACCTGATCCACACATCCTTTTTCCCAATCTGATGCTCCGTACATGCCTTCACTCTCTCTATCAATACCTTCCCATATAATTTCCCAGGAATACTCAACAAACTTATACCTCTGTAATTTGAGCACTCACCTTTATCCCCTCACTTTGAGTCATACATAAAATAAATATCCTTACCAACCAGTCAACAACACAGTCACCCCCTTTTTAAATAAATTCCACTGCAATACCATCCAAACCTGCTGCCTTGCCAGCTTTCATTTCTGCAAAGCTCTTATTACTTCTACTCTGTTTACCAAACCATTCTCCCTAACCCTCTCACTTCGCACACCACCTTGACCAAAACACCTATACCTGCCACTCTATCATCTAGCACATTCAACAAACCTTCAAAATACTCGCGCCATCTCCTTCTAACATCACCATTACTTCTTATCACCTCCCCATTAGCCCCTTTCACTGATGTTCCCATTTCTTCTCTTGTATTACGCACTTTCTTTATCTCCTTCCAAAACAACTTTTTATTCTCCGAAAATGTAATGATACTCTCTCACCCCAACTCTCATTAGCCCTCATTTTCAACTCTTGCACCTTTCTCTTGACCTCCTGCCTCTTTCTTTTATACATCTCCCAGTTATGTTGGGATGAAGAGAGTGGTGAGAGTAAGTGAGCTTGATAAGGAGACTTGTGTGAGGAAGTACCAGTAGACACTGAGTGCAGAATGGAAAAAGGTGAGAGCAAAGTACGTAAGGAGAGTGGGGGAGGAATGGGATGTATCTAGGGAAGCAGTGATGGCTTGCACAAAAGATGTTTGTTGCATGAGAAACGTGGGAGTTGGGCAGATTAGAAAGGGTAGTGAGTGGTAGGAGGAAGAAGTAAGATTTTTAGTGAAAGATAAGAGAGAGGCATTTAGACGATTTTTGCAGGGAAATAATCCAAATGACTGGGAGATGTATAAAAGAAAAAGGCAAGAGGTTAAGAGAAAGGTACAAGAGGTGAAAAATAGGAGAAATGAGAGTTAGGGTGAGAGAGTATCTTTTGGGGAGAATAAAAAGATGTTTTCGAAGGAGGTAAATAAAGTGTGTAAGATAAGAGAACAAATAGGACATCGGTGAAGTGGGCTAATGGGAAGGTAATAACAAGTAGTGGTGATGTGAGAGGAGGTGGAGTGAGTATTTTGAAGATATGTTGAATGTGTTAGATGATAGAGTGGCAGATATAGGGTGTTTTGGTCAAGGTGGTGTGCGAAGTAAGAGGGTCAGGGAGAATGGTTTCGTAAACAGAGAAGAGGTAGTGAAAGCTTTGCGGAAGATCAAAGCCGGCAAGGCAGTGGGCTTCGATGGTATCGCAGTGGAATTTGTTAAAGAATGGGTGACTGTGTTGTTGACTGGTTGGTGAGGCTATTCACTGTATGTATGGCTCGTGGTGAAGTGCCTGAGGACTGGCGGGATATATGCATAGTGCCATTGTACAAAGGCAAACGGGATAAAGGTGAGTGCTCAAATTTCACAGGTTTAAGTTGGTTGACTATTCCTTGGAAATCTTATGGGAGGGTATTGATTGAGAGGCTGAAGACAAATACAGAGCTTCAGATTGGGGAAGAGCACTGTGGTTTCAGAAGTGGTAGAGGATGTGTGGATCAGGTGTTTGCTTTGAAGAATGAATGTGAGAAATACTGAGAAAAACAAATGGATTTGTATGCAGCATTTATGGATCTGGAGAAGGCATATGATAGAGTTGATAGAGATGCTCTGTGGAAGGTATTAAGAGTGTGGTGTTGGAGGCAAGTTGCAAGAAATAGTGAAAAGTTTTTATCGAGGATGTAAGGCATGTGTGCGAGTAGGAAGAGAGGAAAGTGATTGGTTCCCGGTGAAAATCGTTTTGCGGCAGGGGTGTGAGATGTCTCCATGGTTGTTAAATCTGTTTATGGATGGGGTTGTTAGGGAGGTGAATTCAAGAGTTTTTGGAGGGGGGGGGGGGGGGCAAATATGCAACCTGTCGTGGATGAGAGGGCTTGGGAAGTGAGTCAGTTGTTGTTTGCTGATGATACAGAGCTGGTGGCTGATTCGGGCGAGAAACTGCAGAAGCTGGTGACTGAGTTTTGTAAAGTGTGTGAAAGAAGAAAGCTGAGAGTAAATATGAAGAAGAGCAAGGTTATTAGGTACAGTAGGGTTGAGAGGCAAGTCGATTGGGAGGTAAGTTTGAATGGAGAAATACTGGAGGAAGTGAAGTGTTTTAGATATCTGGGAGTCGATTTAGCAGCGGATGGAACCACGGAAGCGGAAGTGAGTCACAGGGTGGGGGAGGGGGCGAAGGTTCTGGGAGCTTTGAAGAATGTGTGGAAGGCGAGAACATTATCTCGGAAAGCAAAAATAGGTATGTTTGAAGGAATTGTGCTTCCAACAATGTTATATGGTTGCGAGGTGTGGGCTATAGATAGGAATGCGCGGAGGTGGGTGAATGTGTTAGAAATGAGATGTTTGAGGATAATATGTGGTGTGAGGTGGTTTTATCGTGTAAGTAATGAAAGGATAAGAGAGATGTGTGGTAATGAAATGAATGTGACTGAGAGAGTAGAAGATGGTGTATTGAAATGGTTTGGTCACATGGAGAAAATGAGTGAGGAAAGATTGACAAAGAGGATATATGTGTCGGAGGTGGAGGGAACGAGAAGTGGGAGACGAGATTGGAGGTAAAAGTATGGAGTGAAAAGGATTTTGAGCGGTCGGGGCCTGAACCTGCAAAAGGGAGAAAGGCATTCAAGGAATAGTGTGAATTGGAACGATGTGGTATACCGGGGTCGACGTGCTGTCAATGTATTGAACCAGGGCATGCGAAATGTCTTGGATAAACCATGGAAAGTTTTGTGGGGCTTTGATGTGGAAAGGGAGCTGTGGTTTCGGTGCATTACACATTACAGCTAGAGACTAGCGTGAACGAATGGGGCCTTTGTTGTCTTTTCCTAGCGCTACCTCGCGCGCGTGCGGGGAGAGGGGGGTGTCAATTTCATATGTGGCGGGGTGGCGAAGAGGATGGTTGAGGGCAGTAAGTATGAATATGTACATACATGTGTATATATGTATTTGTCTGTGTATATGTACGTATGTATACATTGAAATGTATAGGTGTATATATATGTGCGTGTGTGGACGTGTATGTATATACATGTGTATGTGGGTGGGTTGGGCCATTCTTTCGCCTGTTTCCTTGCGCTACCTCGCCAACGTGTGAGACAGCGACAAAGTATAATAGAAGATATATATATATATATATATATATATATATATATATATATATATATATATATATATATATATATATATATCTTTCTCCCCTATCCCTGGGGATAGGGGAGAAAGAATACTTCCCACGTATTCCCTGCGTGTCGTAGAGGCGACTAAATGGGAAGGGAGCGGGTGGCTGGAAATCCTCCCCTCTCGTTTTTTTTTTTTTTTTTTTTTTAATTTTCCAAAAGAGGGAACAGAGAAGGGGGCCAGGTGAGGATTTTCCGTCTAAGGCCCAGTCCTCTGTTCTTAACGCTACCTCGCAAACGCGGGAAATGGCGAATCGTATGAAAAAAAATATATATATATATATATATATATATATATATATATATATATATATATATATATATATATATACCTCGCAAACGCGGGAGACAGCGACAAAGTATAAAAAAAAAAAAATATATATATATATATATATATATATATATATATATATATATATATATATATTTTTTTTTTTTTGCTTTGTTGTTGTCTCCCGCGTTTGCGAGGTAGCGCAAGGAAACAGACGAAAGAAATGGCCCAACCCACCCCCATACACATGTATATACATACGTCCCCACACGCAAATACACATACCTACACAGCTTTCCATGGTTTACCCCAGACGCTTCACATGCCTTGATTCAATCCACTGACAGCACGTCAACCCCGGTATACCACATCGCTCCAATTCACTCTATTCCTTGCCCTCCTTTCACCCTCCTGCATGTTCAGGCCCCGATCACGCAAAATCTTTTTCACTCCATCTTTCCACCTCCAATTTGGTCTCCCTCTTCTCCTCGTTCCCTCCACCTCCGACACATATATTCTCTTGGTCAATCTTTCCTCACTCATTCTCTCCATGTGCCCGAACCATTTCAAAACACCCTCTTCTGCTCTCTCAACCACGCTCTTTTTATTTCCACACATCTCTCTTACCCTTACGTTACTTACTCGATCAAACCACCTCACACCACACATTGTCCTCAAACATCTCATTCCCAGCACATCTATCCTCCTGCGCACAACTCTATCCATAGCCCACGCCTCGCAACCATACAACATTGTTGGAACCACTATTCCTTCAAACATACCCATTTTTGCTTTCCGAGATAATGTTCTCGACTTCCACACATTCTTCAAGGCTCCCAGAATTTTCGCCCCCTCCCCCACCCTATGATCCACTTCCGGTTCCATGGTTCCATCCGCTGCCAGATCCACTCCCAGATATCTAAAACACTTCAATTCTTCTAGTTTTTCTCCATTCAAACTCACCTCCCAATTGACTTGACCCTCAACCCTACTGTACCTAATAACCTTGCTCTTATTCACATTTACTCTTAACTTTCTTCTTTCACACACTTTACCAAACTCAGTCACCAGCTTCTGCAGTTTCTCACATGAATCAGCCACCAGCGCTGTATCATCAGCGAACAACAACTGACTCACTTCCCAAGCTCTCTCATCCCCAACAGACTTCATACTTGCCCCTCTTTCCAAAACTCTTGCATTCACCTCCCTAACCATCCCATCCATAAACAAATTAAACAACCATGGAGACATCACACATCCCTGCCGTAAACCTACATATATATATATATATTTATATATATATATATATATATATATATATATATATATATATATATATATATACATATATATATATATATATATATATATATATATATATATATATATATATATATATATATATATATATATATATTTCTTTCGTCTGTTTCCTTGCGCTACCTCGCAAACGCGGGAGAAGCGACAAAGCAAAAAAAAAAAAAAAATATATATATATATATATATATATATATATATATATATATATATATATATATATATGTGTGTGTATATATATATATATATATATATATATATATATATATATATATATATATATATATATATATACATATATATATATATATTATTTATTATACTTTGTCGCTGTCTCCCGCGTTTGCGAGGTAGCGCAAGGAAACAGACGAAAGAAATGGCCCCACCCCCCCCCCCCCATACACATGTATATACATACGTCCACACACTCAAATATACACACCTACACAGCTTTCCATGGTTTACCCCAGACGCTTCACATGCCTTGATTCAATCCACTGACAGCACGTCAACCCCGGTATACCACATCGCTCCAATTCACTCTATTCCTTGCCCTCCTTTCACCCTCCTGCATGTTCAGGCCCCGATCACACAAAATCTTTTTCACTCCATCTTTCCACCTCCAATTTGGTCTCCCTCTTCTCCTCGTTCCCTCCACCTCCGACACATATATTCTCTTGGTCAATCTTTCCTCACTCATTCTCTCCATGTGCCCAAACCACTTCAAAACACCCTCTTCTGCTCTCTCAACCACGCTCTTTTTATTTCCACACATCTCTCTTACCCTTACGTTACTCACTCGATCAAACCACCTCACACCACACATTGTCCTCAAACATCTCATTTCCAGCACATCCATCCTCCTGCGCACAACTCTATCCATAGCCCACGCCTCACAACCATACAACATTGCTGGAACCACTATTCCTTCAAACATACCCATTTTTGCTTTCCGAGATAATGTTCTCGACTTCCACACATTCTTCAAGGCCCCCAGAATTTTCGCCCCCTCCCCCACCCTATGATCCACTTCCGCTTCCATGGTTCCATCCGCTGCCAGATCCACTCCCAGATATCTAAAACACTTCACTTCCTCCAGTTTTTCTCCATTCAAACTCACCTCCCAATTGACTTGACCCTCAACCCTACTGTACCTAATAACCTTGCTCTTATTCCCATTTACTCTTAACTTTCTTCTTTCACACACTTTACCAAACTCAGTCACCAGCTTCTGCAGTTTCTCACATGAATCAGCCACCAGCGCTGTATCATCAGCGAACAACAACTGACTCACTTCCCAAGCTCTCTCATCCCCAACAGACTTCATACTTGCCCCTCTTTCCAAAACTCTTGCATTTACCTCCCTAACAACCCCATCCATAAACAAATTAAACAACCATGGAGACATCACACACCCCTGCCGCAAACCTACATTCACTGAGAACCAATCACTTTCCTCTCTTCCTACACGTACACATGCCTTATATCCTCGATAAAAACTTTTCACTGCTTCTAACAACTTTCCTCCCACACCATATATTCTTAATACCTTCCACAGAGCATCTCTATCAACTGTATCATATGCCTTCTCCAGATCCATAAATGCTACATACAAATCCATTTGCTTTTCTAAGTATTTCTCACATACATTTTTCAAAGCAAACACCTGATCCACACATCCTCTACCACTTCTGAAACCACACTGCTCTTCCCCAATCTGATGCTCTGTACATTCCTTCACCCTCTCAATCAATACCCTCCCATATAATTTACCAGGAATACTCAACAAACTTATACCTCTGTAATTTGCGCACTCACTCTTATCCCCTTTGCCTTTGTACAATGGCACTATGCACGCATTCCGCCAATCCTCAGGCACCTCACCATGAGTCATACATACATTAAATAACCTTACCAACCAGTCAACAATACAGTCACCCCCTTTTTTAATAAATTCCACTGCAATACCATCCAAACCTGCTGCCTTGCCGGCTTTCATCTTCCGCAAAGCTTTCACTACCTCTTCTCTGTTTACCAAATCATTTTCCCTAACCCTCTCACTTTGCACACCACCTCGACCAAAACACCCTATATCTGCCACTCTATCATCAAACACATTCAACAAACCTTCAAAATACTCACTCCATCTCCTCACATCACCACTACTTGTTATCACTACTTGTTATATATATATATATATATATATATATATATATATATATATATATATATATATATATATATATATATATATATATATATATTGGAAAGGATCACAATTTTGCGCGTGATCAAGATATTCCTATGAGTCCACGGGGAAAATGAAACACGAAAAGTTCCCAAGTGCACTTTCGTGTAATAATCACATCATCAGGGGAGACACAAAAGAGGAATATAACAGTCAGTTGATATACATCGAAGAGACGAAGCTAGGACGCTATTTGGTAAACATGTGATTGTCCAAAACATGTTTTGGACAATCACAGGAATCATAGGAATATATATATATATATATATATATATATATATATATATATATATATATATATATATATATATATATATATATATATATATATATTATCCCTGGGGATAGGGGATTAAGAATACTTCCCACATATGCCCTGCGTGTCGTAGAAGGCGACTAAAAGCGGAGGGAGCGGGTGGCTGGAAATCCTCCCCTCTCGTTTTTTTTTTGATTTTCCAAAAGAAGGAACAGAGAAGGGGGCCAGGTGAGGATATTCCAAAAAAGGCCCAGTCCTCTGTTCTTAACGCTACCTCACTTACGCGGGAAATGGCGAATAGTTTAAAAGAAAAAAAATGAAAAAATATATATATATATATATATATATATATATATATATATATATATATATATATATATATATATATATATATATATATATATATATATATATATATATATATATATATCCTATCATATTATATCATATGTATATTGTATTATATATATACTATATTTTTTATCATACTTTGTTGCTGTCTCCTACAGTAGCGAGGTAGCACAACGAACGAGAAAGAATGCGCCCCCCCCCCAACATACACATGTATATACATAAAAGCCCACACACGCACATATACATACCTATACACTTCAACGTATACATACATATACATATACATATGCACAGGTACATATTCATACATGTTTCCTTCATCCCTTCTCGCCGCCACCCCACGACACATGAAATGGCAACCCCCTCCCCCCGCTAGCGCGCGAGGTAGCGTTAGGAAAAGACAAAAAAGGCCTCTTCCGTTCACACTCAGTCTCTAGCTGTCATGTGTAATGCACCAAAACCTTAGCTCCCTTTCCACATCCAGACCCTACAAAACTTTACAAGGATTACCCTAGACGCTTTACATGCCCTGGTTCAATCCAGTGACAGCACGTCGACCCCGGTATACCACATCGTTCCAATACACTCTATTCCTTGCACAACTTTCACTTTCTTGTATGTTCAGGGCCCGATCGCTCAAAATCGTTTTCCCTCCATCCTTTTACGTCCAGTTTGGTCTTCCACTTCTCCTCGTTTCCTGCCCCCCTGACACATATATCATCTTTCCACCTCTGACACATATATCATCTTTGTCAATCTTTCCCCACTCATTCTCTCCATGCGACCAAACCATTTCAATACACCCTCTTCAGCTATCTCAACCACACTTTTTATTACAACACATCTCTCGTACTCTTTCATTAATTACTTGATCAAACCACCTCACGCCACATATTGTCCTCAAACATCTCATTTCCAACACATCCAATCTTCTCCGCACAACCCTATCTATATAGCCCACGCCTCACAACCACATAACATTGGTGGAACCACTATTCCTTCAAACACCCATTTTTGTACTCTGAGATAACGTTCTTGCCTTTCACACATTCTTAAACGCTCCCAAAACCTTACCCCCCCGTCCCCAACCTGTGACTCACTTCATCTTCAATGGTTCCATCCGCTGTTAAATCCACTCCCAGATATCTAAAACACTTCACTTCCTCGAGATTTTCTCCATTCAAACTTACCTCCCAATTGGCTTGTCCCTCAACCCTACTGAACCTAATAACTTTGTTCTTATTCACATTTACTCTCAGCTTTCTTCTTTCACACAAACTCACTTACCAACGTCTGTAGTTTCTCAACCGAATCAGCCACCAGCCCTCTCATCCAAAACAGACTGTATACTTGCCCCTCTCTTCAAAACTCTTGCATTCACCTCCCTAACAACCCGATCTATAAAAAAAATCAAACTACCAATGAGACATCACGCACCCCTGCCGCAAACCGACATTCTTTTAAAACCAATCATTTTCCTCTCTTCCTACTCGTACACATGCCTTACATCCTCGATAAAAACTTTTCACTGCTTCTAACAACTTACCTCCCATACCATATACTCTTAATACCTTCCACAGATCATCTCTATCAACTCTCTCATATGCCTTCTTCAGATCCATAAGTGCTACATACAAATCCATTTGTTTTTCTAAGTATTTCTCACATACATTCTTGAAAGGAAACACCTGGTCCACACATCCTCTACCACTTCTGAAACCACACTGCTCTTCCCCAGTCTGATGCTCTGTACATGCCTTGACCCTCTCAATCAATACCCTCCCATATAATTAACCAGGAATACTCAACAAACTTATACCTCTGTAATTTGAACACTCACTCTTATCCCCTTTGCCTTTGTACAATGGCATTATGCATGCATTCCGCCAATCCTCAGGTAGTTCACCATGAATCATACATACATTGAATATCCTCACCAACCAGTCAACAACACAGTCAACCCCTTTTTCAATAAGTTGAACTGCTATACCATCCAAACCTGCTGCCTTGCCGGCTTTCATCTTCCGCAAAGGTTTCACTACCTCTCCTCTATTTACCAAATCATTCTCCTTGACCTTCTCACTTCGCACACCACCTCGACCAAAACCTCCTATATCTAGCACTCTATCATCAAACACATTCAACAAACCTTCAAAATACTCACTCCATCTTCCTCTCACTTCACCACTACTTGTCACATATTAGACCCCTTCACCGATGTTCCCATTTGTTCTCTTATCTTACGCACTTCCAAAACATCCTTTTATTCTCTCTAAAATTTAATGATATTCCCTCACCCCAACTCTCATTTGCCCTCTTCTTCACCTCTTGCACCTTTCTCTTGACCTCTTGCCTCTTTCTTTTATACATATCTTAGTTTTTTGCACTACCTCTCTGATGGGTCCTAGTTCCTGCCATATAGGATGATAAAAGAATCTTCAGGTATCCGCCTGACTCTAATGCCAATGTTGGGAGGGCTCAGACAGTAATAGTGCCGGCCCTTCCCATGATTTTTCTATTTTCCATAAGCCTTCCTCTTTTTCTATTAACTATATTAACATTCGTTATCCTTCTAGTAACCTCTTCTTATATTGAACACAATCTTTCTAGTACCTCTTAGTATCTTACTTGTCTCTGAGACCCAGTGGTATAAAGATATTTTCCCTAGCCCTTTTTTGATATCCAACGATAATCTCCACTCACGATTCCGGTTCAGTGATGGTGTCTATGCTTAGTCCATCGTCAAAACACCTGTTGCACGCTTCGTAGACCTTGAATCTTCCCAAGTACCACACTTTTCCTTTGTTTCGTCTATTGTTTTCCTAATTCTGCAAATCTTATATCCTTCTTCGATTATCTAAACTCGTTCAATGAGACTTTGGCGTCCTGTCACTAAGAAGCCGAGATCTTCTACTTACAGGATTTCAACTTTCACCATAAGGTGAATTTCCCCAATGCGGATGGGAAGAGGATTGAAGCCCTTACGTTCACCATTCTCAATAATTTAGAGCAATTCGTCTCCCACCCCAACCATATTCTTGGCCTCTGTGACCACTTTCGTAATATTCTGGATTTAATTTTTACCTCTGATCATTCGCGCTGTAACCACACCTCCTCCTCCAGCAACCCTTTCTAAACGTGAATATAGCCACTGCAACAAAGTTAATAGGAACTGTTTACGAAAGTTCTTTTCTGACTTTCCTTGGGTAAACTACTGTCTCTTATGTGGTGATACTGCTGTCTTCGCTAACGGCATAGCAGCGGTTATTGTTGCGGGAATAGAAACATTTATCTCCTATTCCTCCAAGATGACCTCTTCTTCCAATCCACGTTCAGCCATTCTTGTTTTGAGGCCAGTCAGGGAAGGGATCAGGCATATCGGACTCGGAAAAGCTCTCCTTCCTCCAACTCCCATTCAGCATATATCATTGCCTTTAACCACTGCAAGTACATTATCCGTGAGGCAAACCTTCCTTTTATTCAAAGGAAGTGCAATTATTCGCATCATCATCCAGTGACAGGTCTTTCTGTCCCTCAGCAAAGGATATCTCTAGCTACTTCTGTCACTCTACCTTTCCTTTACTTTTCCGTACTTACTGTACTATAGCTGTCTCTCCTCCAACTCTACCTTGGATGAATCTAACACTCCTTCACCTCCTGCCATTCTTTTGCGTTTCCCGTAATCTGTTTTTGTGCTGCCCGAAAAGCGCTTCTTTCTCTCGACACAAGCAAGGCTCATGATCCTGATGTCATCGATTCCCGTGTACTTAAAGAGTGTGCCTCTGAGCTTACTCATCTGTTCTGTATCTGTTTGATAATTAGAACTTTTCCTTATTCTTAGAAGCATGCGCTGGTGCATCCCATCCCTGAGAAGGGTGATTGTTCTAACTACCGTTCTGTTGTTTTGACATTTTCTAGAACCAGGCTATCCCCCTCTCTTCCTTAACGGTGGTGTCCCTCAAGGTTGTATTCTGTATCCACTTTTTTCTACCTTTTATCAGTGATTTCTTTTCTTCCGCAAATAACTAAATGCACTCATAGGCTAACGACTCAACACTGCATTCCTCTACATCCTTCAGTTCTACTCTTCTTTTCTCACTCGATCTGCATCTCATCTCGATACAACTTCCTCACTAAACTCGGAGTTTCTATCATCTCTCTACCGAAAATTCTTTGCAACTTTCTTCTCTTCTTTGACTGTTCTGTAATTCCACCTCATGACTCGATGAACATTCTTGGTATTATTGTAACATCCACTGTATCTTGGAAACCCCATATTATGAGAATAGCTAAGTCAGCCTCTAAGAAACTGGGAGTCTTGTTTAGATGTCGAAATTTTTGTTCTTCCAAACAGTTGCTCCGTTTATACAATGGATTGATCCACCCTTGTATGGAGAACTGTACTCACATCTAAGGTGGTTCTAGCTCTGCATTCATACTTGACAGAATCGAGATAAGGGCGTTCCGACTTATAAACTCCCCCAAGGTTTATTTCAAAACTTGACCCTACTTGCCCTTTCACCTCTATGTTGTTTAAATTTTCCTCCTGTGCAGGTATCACTTTGGTTTTCCTCGTGAGAGCTGACCGCTTGTGTGGCACCACCATTAGCTACACCATGCAATACTCTGCAAATTGCAGCGTCACATGATTACAGTATGGCCGTTGGCAACTTAAGTGTGGGTCGCTTTGATAATTATTTCTTTCCCTTCACATCAAAGCTTTGGAACTCTACCATCTCATGTGTTTCCTAACATCCCTGCCTAACACATTTTCTAAAAGACATGAGTTTCACTTCCTCTAAAATTCGGAAATACTTTCCCTTGTCTCTTCTTTGTCCCTTTCATTAGCTTCTCTACATTTGAATTAAGGCTTGGCCTTGATGTTGAATTTGTCCGTGACTGGAGCCTTCCACATTAAAAAACATACAAATCAGCCTGTATCTGAATAACCAGCTTATCCTTACATAGCCAGTGTATTGTGGTATAGTATACACCTACCTAACCAGCCTATACTTACTTTATAGACTATACTCACATAGCCAGTCTATACTCATACAGCCATTATAGCCATACTTTGCCTGCCTATGGCTACAGGACCAATTCATAGATACATACCCAGTATGTATTCACACAGCCAGCTTATAACTACATTGCCAACCTTTACTTACAGTCAGCCTACACGTTCATAGCAAGCGTATGATTACATAGGCGGCCTATACTTACATAGACTGTATATACTGCTTACTGTGCCTATAGTTACATCCACGGACTATACTTATATAGCCAAACTCTACTTACATAGCCAAACTCTACTTACATAGCCAGCGTTGAGTTACAGTGCCAACCTATGGTAACATAATCAGCATGTATTTACAAAGCCAACTTACATAGTCAGACTATACTTACAAGAAATAGTCTGCAGTTACATGGTCAGCCTATGCTAACTTATCAAGCTTATACTTATATCGCCAGCATACTTACATAGTCAACCTATGATTACATAGCCGCCATACTTACATAGACAACCGGTATAGCATACCGATACTTCACAGCCAATCGATACTTACATAGGCAGCCTATACTTACAGAAGCAGCCCAAACTTACATCGCCACCTTATAGTTGAATAACCAGCCTATATTTACATAGTCAGCATATACTTACATAGCCAACCTATACACATAGACAGCCAGCGCTTGTATAACCATCGAATACTTAAACCGTCAGCCTATACTTACTTAGCAAGCGAATTTTTACTTAGTCAACATATACTTACAAAACCTGCTTATACTTACATAGTCACCTATATTCATATAGCCAGTCAATAGTTACATAGGCAAACTATACTTGCACAATCTACAGTATTTAGTTAGATAATCAGCTTCTACTTACATAGCAATCCTATAGTTACACAATTAGCACATATTTAGAGTTAGTATATTCTTGAATGACAACCTATAGTTGCAAAGCCAGCATATACTCACATACCCAGTCGATACTTACACAGCCAACCTGTACTTAACATAACCAGCGTAAGGTTATGTAGCAAGCCAATACTTACATAGCCAGGGTAGATTTACGCAGCCAGCTTATACTTACCTAGCCAACTTATGCTTACATAGGTAGTGTATAGTTACGTAGGAATCAGATAATTACAGAGACAGCTTGTAACTTGTATTTATATCCAGTTTTCGCTGACGGAGAGCTCTGTGTCTCCTAAAAACTTAGCTTATGTCTGTACATTTAATTGTGTCTTTCGTTCAATCATTTCTTTTTATATCCGCAAAATGATATCAGAAGCTTCACGCACTTCCTATACGCAAAGTCCAACATTAAAACCATGAATTCGTAATGTTCGAGCAAAATACACAGTTTGTAATTTGGGTTCCATGAGAGAAAATAAACTTCCCATTAAATCATGACATTCTGATAAGTGCTCAAAATAATCAACTGTAAGTCATTCAAAGAAATTCATTAAGACTATCATAAATTTTTGATTGACCAAGGATTATCATTATTTGTTATTTCTTTTTTTTGTGGTAGTAATAATTGTTACTCATTTGCATGAGGAGGGTATTAATACCAAGCCATGAATTACTGCAGCAGGAGAAATATAACTCGTAATCATAGGTCTACTACACGTAAATATAACTGAAATTACAGATGAGTATGTGTCTTTGTTGAGTGGAAGTTGATTCTCCGAGAAACTAATGTTGCAAAGTGAATCACAGTCATATTTCTACAAATCACGCTGAGCAAATAAGAATTCTAATGCGAACGCACACACACACACACACACACACACACACTCATGCCTCCGCGGTGTAGGAGTTGGTGTTACTGATCATGAGTCACCAAGGATTAAACGAATGGGTTTGAACCTTATATGCGGCAGTCGGCTTCCACGCAATGCACGCGTTCATCCTCTATTAAAGGGGCTGGTCTATATTCATAATGGGTACCTGGTCTATGCTAAGGTGTGTATGTGTCTGTATAAATACATAAGAGTGAAGAGAAGGAACATATATACAAGATGTATAGACGGCGTAACACAAGTTTAAAACTTTTCGTAATACACAAATGAATATCACAAATGCTGATCACAGAGATACGATGATTGATCTATAGGATTGAAAGGTCAATAAAGGATTTGATGAAATGTTTTAAGACAATGTGGCTTTAAAAGATGTACCATATGACTCGAAATTCTCAGGAGTGACTGTTGAAATGAGCTTTCGCTGTGACTTGTTGCCAGATGATGCACTTACTATGTAATGTGTTGTGATGTGATGGAATTAAGATGATTGTACGAAACCGAGACTGTTAGGAAGCCATTCGCAATGGAATGGATTAGTCTGGTCTTATGTAAGCCCTTAAGATCTATTCTGCCTTTATATTGTCTATAAGTTTATCCCAAAGGAAAGGGATTTTATTACAAGGATGGGAGTAATGAAGAGGGGGGGGGTGGTGGCCTAATCACTGAAAAGTGCTATATAAAGTAAATAGGTTTAGAAGTAGAGAAGAAACCACACACACACACACACACACACACACACATATATATATATATATATATATATATATATATATATATATATATATATATATATATATATATATATATATATATATATATATATATATATATATATATATATATATATATATATATATATATATATATATATATATATATATACATATATATATATATATATATATATATTATCCCTGGGGATAGGGGATTAAGAATACTTCCCACGTATTCCCTGCGTGTCGTAGAAGGCGACTAAAAGGGGAGGGAGCGGGGGGCTGGAAATCCTCCCCTCTCGTTTTTTTTTTTTTTTTTTTTTTTTTTTTTTTTTAAATTTTCCAAAAGAAGGAACAGAGGGGGCCAGTTGAGGATATTCCAAAAAAGGCCCAGTCCTCTGTTCTTAGCGCTACCTCGCTAACGCGGGAAATGGCGAATAGTTTAAAAAAAAAAAAAAAATATATATGTATATATATATGTATATGTGTGTATATATATATGTATATGTATATGTATATATATATATATATATATATATATATATATATATATATATATATATATATATATATGTATGTATATATATATATATATATATATATATATATATATATATATATATATATATATATATATATATATATATATATATATATATATATGTATATATATATATATACATATATATATATATATATATATATATATATATATATATATATATATATATATATATATATATATATATATATATATATATATATATATATATATATATATATATATATATATATATACATATATATATATATATATATTATCCCTGGGGATAGGGGATTAAGAATACTTCCCACGTATTCCCTGCGTGTCGTAGAAGGCGACTAAAAGGGGAGGGAGCGGGGGGCTGGAAATCCTCAAATCTCGTTTTTTTTTTTTAATTTTCCAAAAGAAGGAACAGAGGGGGCCAGGTGAGGATATTCCAAAAAAGGCCCAGTCCTATATATATATATATATATATATATATATATATATATATATATATATATATATATATATATATATATATATATATATATATATATATTGATCCCTGGGGATAGGGGATTAAGAATACTTCCCACGTATTCCCTGCGTGTCGTAGAAGGCGACTAAAAGGGGAGGGAGCGGGGGGCTGGAAATCCTCCCATCTCGTTTTTTTTTTTAATTTTCCAAAAGAAGGAACAGAGGGGGCCAGGTGAGGATATTCCAAAAAAGGCCCAGTCCTCTGTTCTTAACGCTACCTCGCTAACGCGGGAAATGGCGAATAGTTTAAAAGAAAAGAAAGATATATATATATATATATATATATATATATATATATATATATATATATATATATATATATATATATATATATATATATATATATATATATATATATATATATATATATATATATATATATATATATATATATATATATATATATATATATATATATATATATGGGAAGGAGACTGGTGTGAGGAAGTACCAGAAGAGGCTGAGTACAGAATGGAAAAAGGTGAGAACAAAGGACGCAAGGGGAGTGGGGGAGGAATGGGATGTATTTAGGGAAGCATTGATGGCTTGCGCAAAAGATGCTTGTGGCATGAGAAGCGTGGGAGGTGGGCAGATTAGAAAGGGTTGTGAGTGGTGGGCTGAAGAGTAAGATTATCAGTGAAAGAGAAGAGAGAGGCATTTGGACGATTTTTGCAGGGAAATAATGCAAATGAGTGGGAGATGTATAAAAGAAAGCGGCAGGAGGTCAAGAGAAAGGTGCAAGAGGTGAAAAAGAGGGCAAATGAGAGTTGGGGTGAGAGAGTATCATTAAATTTTAGGGAGAATAAAAAGATGTTTTGGAAGGAGGTGAATAAAGTGCGTAAGACAAGGGAGCAAATTGGAACTTCAGTGAAGGAGGCTGATGGGGAGGTGATAACAAGTAGTGGTGATGTGAGAAGGAGATGGAGTGAGTATTTTGAAGGTTTGTTGAATGTGTTTGATGATAGAGTGGCAGATATAGGGTGTTTTGGTCGATGTGGTATGCAAAGTGAGAGGGTTAGGGAAAATGATTTGGTAAACAGAGAAGAGGTAGTAAAAGCTTTGCGGAAGATGAAAGCCGGCAAGGCAGCGGGTTTCGATGGTATTGTAGCGGAATTTATTTAAAAAGGGGGTGACTGTATTGTTGACTGGTTGGTGAGGTTATTTATTGTAAGTATGATTCATGGTGAGGTGCCTGAGGATTGGCGGAATGCGTGCATAGTGCCGTTGTACAAAGGCAAAGGGGATAAGAGTGAGTGCTCAAATTACAGAGGTATAAGTTTGTTGAGTATTCCTGGTAAATTATATGGGAGGGTATTGATTGAGAGGGTGAAGGTATGTACAGAGCATCAGATTGGGGAAGAACAGTGTGGTTTTAGAAGTGGTAGAGGATGTGTGGATCAGGTGTTTGCTTTGAAGAATGTATGTGAGAAATACTTAGAAAAGCAAATGGATTTGTATGTAGCATTTATGGATCTGGAGAAGGCATATGATAGAGTTGATAGAGATGCTCTATGGAAGGTATTAAGAATATATGGTGTAGGAGGCAAGTTGTTAGAAGCAGTGACAAGTTTTTATCGAGGATGTAAGGCATGTGTACGTGTAGGAAGAGAGGAAAGTGATTGGTTCTCAGTGAATGTAGGTTTACGTCAGGGGTGTGTGATGTCTCCACGGTTGTTTAATTTGTTTATGGAAGGTGTTGTTAGGGAGGTGAATGCAAGAGTTTTGGAAAGAGGGGCAAGTATGCAGTCTTTTGTGGATGAGAGAGCTTGGGAAGTGAGTCAGTTGTTGTTCGCTGATGATACAGCGCTGGTGGCTGATTCATGTGAGAAACTGCAGAAGCTCTCATTTGCCCTCACTTTCACCTCTTGCACCTTTCTTTTGACCTGCTGCCTCTTTCTTTTATATATCTCCCAGTCATTTGCGCTATTTCCCTGCAAAAATCGACCAAATGCCTCCCTCTTCTCTTTCACTAATAATGTTACTTCTTCATCCCACCACTCACCACCCTTTCTATTCTGGTCACCTCCCACGCTTCTCATGCCACAAGCATCTTTTGCACAAGCCATCACTGCTTCCCTAAATACATCCCATTCCTCCTCCACTCCCCTCACGTCCTTTGCTCCTGGTTCTTCCTCACACAAGTCTCCTTCCCAAGTTCACTTACTCTCACGACACTCTTCACCTCAACATTCTCTCTTATTTTCTGAAAACCTCTACAAATCTTAAGCTTTGCTTCCACAAGTTAATGATCAAGGCATTCCTCCTGTTGCACCTCTCAGCACATTAACATCCGAAGGTCTCTCTTTCACGCGCCTATCGATCAACACGTTGTCCAGTAAGACTCTGGCCATCTCTACTACTTACATACGTATACTTATGTATATCTCTCTTTTTAAACCAGGTATTCCCAATCACCAGTCACTTTTCAGCACATAAATCTACAAGCTCTTCGCCATTTACATTTACAACCCTGAACACCCCATGTACACCTATCATTCCCTCAACTGCCACATTACTCAGCTTTGCATTCAAATCACCCATCACTATAACCCGGTCTCGTGCATTACTAACACACTCACCTGGCCGCTCCCAATACACTTGCTTCTCATGATCTTTTTTCTCATGCCCAAGTGAATAAGCACCAATAATCACCCATCTCTCTCCATCCACAATCAGTTTTACCCATATCAAACCTAGAGTTTACTTTCTTACACTGTCACATACTCCCACCACTCCTGTTTCAGGAGTCGTGGTACTCCATCCCTTTCTCTTCTCCCCGCACCAACTCCTAACTTTACTCCCCAAACATTCCCAGACCACTCTTCCCCTTTACTCATGAACTTCGTTTCGCTCAGACCAAAACATCCAGGTTCCTTTCATCAAACATACTACCTATCTCTCATTTTTATCTCATTTTGGTTACATCCACTCACATTTAGACACCCCAATCTGAGCCTTCGAGGAGGATTAGCGCTACTTCTTATTACCTCCCTATTAGCGCCCTTTACCGATGTTCCCATTTGTTCTCTTGTCTCACGCACATTATCTACCTCCTTCCAAATCATCTTTTAATGCTCCCTAAAACTTAATGATACTCTCTCACCCCAACTGTCATTTGCCCTCTTTTTCACCTCATGCACCTTTCTCTTGACCTCCTGCCTCTTTCTTTTATACATCTCCCAGTCATTCTCACTACTTCCCTGCAAAAATCATCCAAACGCCTCTCTCTTCTCTTTCACTAACAATCTTACTTCTTCATCCCACCACTCATTACCCTTTTTAATCTGTCCACCTCCCACCTTTCTCATGCCACAAGCATCTTTTGCACAAGCCATCACTGCTTCTCTATGTACACCCCATTCCTCCCCCACTCCCCATACTTCATTTGCTCTCATCATCTTCCATTCTGCACTCAATCTCTCCTGAACTTCCTCACACAAGTCTCCTTTCCAAGCTCACTTATTCTCACTGGTCTCTTGGCTCCAACATTCTCTCTTCTTTTATGAAAACCTTTACAAATCTTCAACTTCGCCTCCACTAGATAATGATCAGACATCCCTTCAGTTGCCCTCTCACCACATTAGCATCCAGAAGTCTCTCTTTCGCGCGCCTATCAATTAACACGTAAGCAAATAGCGCTCTCTGGCCATTTCTCCTACTTACATAGGTATACGTATGTATATCTCTCCTTTTAAATCAGGTATTCCAAATCACCAGTCCTTTTTCAGCACACAAATCTTCAAGCTCTTCACCATTTCTGTTTACAACACTGAACGCCCCAGGTACACCAGTTATACCCTCAACTGCCACATTACTCACCTTTGCATTCAAATCACGCATCACCATAACTCGGTCTCGTGCATCAAAGCTGCTAACACACTCACTAAGTTGCTCCCACAACACTTGTCTCTCATGAGCTGTCTTTTCATGACCATTTGCATAGACACCAATAATCACCCATGTCTTTCACTTCACTCTCAGTTTTACCTATATCAATGTAAAGTTTACTTTCCTACACTCTATCACATACTCCCACAACTCCTGCTTCAAGGGTAGTGCTACTCCTTCCTTTACTCTAGTCCTCTCTCCAGCCCCTGACTTTACTCTCAAGGCTTTCCCAAACCACTCATCCCCTTTGCCCTTGAGCTTCGTTTCACTCAGAGCCAAAACATCCATGTTCCTTTCATCAAACATACTAACTATCTCTCCTTTTTTCTCGTCTTGGTTACATCCACACACATTTAAACACCCCTATCTGAGACTTTGAGGAGGATGAGCACTCCCCACATGACACCTTCTGTTTCTCCTTTTAGAATGTTAGAATACAAAGAAGGGGAGGGTTTATAGCCCCCCTCCCCTCCGCTCCCCTTCCCTGTAGTCACCTTCTACGATACGTCGGGTATCCTTGGGTTGAAAGTGGTGGTGAAGTGAGGAGATGGAGTGAGTGTTTTGAAGTTTTGTTGAACTTGTTTCATGATAGAGTCTCAGGTATACAGTTTTTTGGTCGAGATGGTGTGCGAAGTGAGAGGGTGTGGGAGAATGGTTCGGTAAACAAAGAAGAGGTAGTGAAAGCTTTGCGGAAGATGAAAGTATGTAAATCAGCGGATTTTGGTGGTATTGCAGTGGAATTCCTTAAAAAAGGGGGTGACTGTTGTTTACTCGTTGGTAAGTATATTGAATGTATGAATGATTCACGGTGAAGAGCCTGAGGATTGGTGGAATGCATGCATAGTGCGATTGTACAAAGGCAAAGGGGATAAAGGTGAGTGTTCAAATTACAGAGGCATAAGTTTGTTGAGTATTCTTGGGAAATTATATCGGAGGGTATTGATTCAGAGGGTAAAGATATGTACAGAGCATCAGATTGAGGACGAGCAGTGTGGTTTCAGCAGTGGTAGAGGATGCGTAGATCAGGTGTTTGCTTTGAAGAATATATTTGAGAAGTACGTAGAAAAACAGATGGATTTGTATGTAGCATTAATGGATCTGGAGAAAGCATATGATAGAGTTGATAAAGATGCTTTGTGGAAGGTATTAAGATTATATGGTGTGGGAGGTAAGTTGCTAGAAGCAGTGAAAAGTTTTTAGCAAGGATGTAAGGCATATGTACGAATAGGAAGAGAGGAAAGTGATTGGTTCCCAGGGAATGTCAATTATCGGCAAGGGTGCATGATGTCTCCATAGTTGTTTAATTTGTTTATGGATGGGGTTGTTAGGGAGGTGAATGAAAGAGTTTTGGAGACCAGGACAAGTATGCAGTCTGTTGTGGATGAGAGGGCTTGGGAAGTGAGTCAGTTGTTGTTTGCTGAAGATGCCGCACTAGTGACTGATTGGGTGAGAAACTGCAGAAGTGTGTGAAAGAAGAAAACTGAAAGTATATATGAATAAGAGCAAGATAATTAGGTTCAGTAGGGTTGAGGGACAAATTGATTGGGAGGTAAGTTTGATTGGAGAAAAACTGGAGGAAATGAAGTGTTTTAGATATATGGGAGTGGATCTAGCAGCGGATGTAACCCTGGAAGCTGAATTGAGTCTTAGGGTGGGGGAGGGGGCGAAGGTTCTGGGAGCATTGACAGTGTGAGGAACGCGAGAACGTTATCTCGGAGAGCAAAAATGGGTATGTTTTAAGGAATAGTGGTTCTAACAATGATATATGGTTGCGAGGCACAGGCTATAGATAGAGTTGTGCAGAGGAGAGTGGATGTTGATGTTTGAGGACAATATTTGGTGTGAGGTGCTTTGATCGAGTAAGTCATGAAAGAGTAAGAGGTGTGGTAATATAAAGATTGTGGTTGAAAGAGCAGAAGAGGGTGTATTGAAATAGTTTGGTCACATGGAGGGACTGAGTGAGGAAAGATTGACGAAGAGGATATATGTGTCAGAGGTGGAGGGAACGAGGAGAAGTGGGAGACCAAACTGGAGGAGGAAAGATGGAGTGAAAAAGATTATGAGTGATCGGGGCCTTAACATGCAGGAGGGTGAAAGGCGTGCAAGGAATAGAGTGAATTGGAACGATGTGGTATACCGGGGTCTACATGCTGTCAGTGGAATAAACCAGGGCATGTGAAGCGTCTGGGGTAAACAATCGAACGTTTTGTAGGGCCTAGATATGGAAAGGGAGCTGTGGTTTCGGTGCATTATACATGACAGCTGGAGACTGAGTGTGAACAAATGTGCCCTTTGTTGTCTTTTCCCTGCGCTACTACGCTCGCGCCGGCGCCGGGGGTTGGGGTTGCTGTTTTTCATGTGTGGTGGAGTGGCAATGGAGATGGATGAAGGCAGCAAGTATGAATATGTACATGTGTCTATATGTATATGTTTGTGTATGTATATGTATGTATACGTTGAAGTGTATAGTTATGTATATATGCGTGTATGGGCGTTTATGTATATACATTTGTATGTTGGTGGTTTGGCCCATTTTTTCGTCTGTTTTGTTGCCAGGTACCCATTTCATCGACCAGGTACCCATTTCATCGCATGTTTGTCTGTATATTTCTTACATCTTATCGTGTAGTGAGGTTTAGTCTGTGTACTGTGTACTGCCTTCTCATACCAATGCCAGGAGTCATCTGGATGCATCACCACATTACATTTGAAGAACGTACTCGCTCTACCAAGCAAATTCACCTGTTAATACCTACTGGAAATCCATCTCATATGCTTGATTCAACTGAAATGTGAATAATGTCATGACTCGCTGCCTTTCGTCATAAAATCATTCCAGCAGCTGTTCCAGGAAACGTCAGTAATGATCTTTGACTCATATATACCCACCGGTAGTCCCTCACTTACCATGATCAGAGGGTTGTGTCATAGAACACTCGAGTCGAGTGCACTACAACTGAATCACTGGGGATGTAATAAGAAGGGTAGGAAGCAGTGTTTCCAACATATCAAAATGTAAAGAAAAAAGGCGTAATCTGCTTTAGAGTCTATGGTTAGAGTTGGAGTTTTCTGCATTTTAAAAGCCACGTAAGTTCCAAGATAAACCTATTACAAGAGATATAATTCAGGCAAAATCTAAGCTACGTAAAGTTTTGGATCATCTGCTGTTCAATTTTTTCAGATGCTGAGAGACAAAATGTATGACGTATAGAGTATTGATGCGTATGAGCTAAAGAAAGATGTGATTGCTAACGACGGACAGATGACGTGCAAAACAATTTGTAAGCGTCTGCTACGCTTCGGTAACAAGACCTATGTATATAAAGGATAATGAGGAATAATAACGAAGACGACTAGTGCCCAGGGTAACTTTCGAAGTACAAGAATTTTTAATTTCAACGAACCTTAGTCTAACTTGTCTCGTTGTCACGAATGAGATTTATGTTACGACTCAAGGTCTGCCATCTAGCCGGGGTAAAGCAACATAAGCTCAACATAACCTGCATATCATTTGCATCATATGTAAACGAACTAATTTTCTACATCATGAATTTGAATTGAAACTAAAGACTGGAGGATAAATCCTGATATAAAGGAGATGATGGAAGGCCTCATGAAAGAAAATATAAATGCTATGAATGACGAAGACTGGGAAGATTGGAACCACATATGTCACAAATATAAGTTACTGTGGTGCTTTTCGACATTCTGGTTATGCATATTTTTTCTGTAGTTTTTTTGTCCTTTTGTGTCTTTAAAGTGAATGTGGCGACTCCATAAATATCTTTAGTCCCTCAATTTGTGGTATACAAGAGGATTCTGCTCCACGATATAGTGCATAGGAAGGAAAAATACTGTACTAAAATTGTGATACTCGAGGAAGTCATGAGTTATGAAGGAATTACACGGGGAAAATTCTAGTTTGGAGGAGTAGAAAACTGGAACAATAACACTGGGTGATTACAGCAGTACTTGGCAGAATGATAGAAATATGACAACAAAATGCGAATCAGCTGCAAGATGATCAATCTTCTTACATGATGAATTAAAGCATTAACGCTATACACAGCGTGAAAACCTGGGAAGAGAACAGATAAACTGGGCTACCTGATGTGAGGTTTTCAAGTGAACAGATGACAAAATGATGCACTTAGTCATTCAGGAATTGTCAACTGTCCTCTGTATTGTCATCGACCTTTCTGCATCTTTCTCTCTTTTGCTCACTTTGATCAATTAGTCAAATGACTTTTCACATAAAACAATTTATCAATGATTACTTGAAAGTAGGTGTGTTAATAGCGAAACAAAACGCAAATTGTGATCATAATAAGAACCTGTAATCTAACCATTCTCAGATACTAGTGCGTACACGTTAATAAGCAAGCACTTGTTACTCTTTCAAAGACTTGTTAACCCCAGGGGCTTCTCCTTGCAGAAACGGGCAATTCTTGGGTAGTGCAAACTACTTGGAGGCTGGCCAGGTTCACCCACTCATACGTGAAAGTGATTAAGAGAGCCAACCTTCCGATGGAGACTAGATCAGCGGGGAAAGCAGGTCAGCAAGGGACACATACCGGGTTAATCAACAGCAGCCGCGACAGCAGCAGCAGCAACAGCAAGGTCTTTCCCTGTGGAGAGGGACTGACTGTATTTCATTTGGAGACACAAAACGATGCTCGCTTGTTTAAGCAGGTGAGGAGCATGCAATCTGTCTTTCATGTTAACAATTTTGGGATTTCAGAAAGTGATACACAAATCTTGCTTAATATATCCTAACTTTTTGCTTGGTTAGGCCAAACAACTTCCTCATCTCACCGCTAACTACCCATTCTGGGATGTCCACATCCCACCTTCCACATGCCCTCCACTCTGCCATATTTCATCCAAAGTCTCGCTGTATCTTCGTTACAAACCTTTTTCCAACTTTACTCAACTTTACCACCCTCTTCCCACTCATGTCATTCCCTGTTTTCTCAAAGCCACTGCAAACTGTAACACTTGCCTCCACAAAGAAATGATATAATCATTCATATCCTGCAATTGGTTATTTGCACGCCCAGCATTTAGTACACAATCCAATTTTGCCTGCATACTACGATCCACACTTAATTACATAGTCATGAAGACGTCTTATTCTAACCAGGTATTACCGATTCGTATAAAGCTCATATGCCGACGAGGTGATATCTACTTTCACATGCAGATTACTGCATGCTCCTCAACAGCACATACCATCAACTACAACATTACCCATTCTTACATGCAAATCTTCCCCCATCAAATCGGTGACGCACTCACGCATCTACCATCAAAACATTTGCCTTTCTTCTTCATTCCTCTAACTGACGATCGCCTACCTACTGCAGTCCACTTTCATTTTACCCACATCGGTTAGAACGTTTTCCTTACATTCTTTCATATTTTCCTACAACTCCCTCTTCAACATCTAAGTAAACAGCGCAATACATCCCTCTCTCGTGCTGATACTCGATGCCTGGGGACAACTGAGCATAATTTGTCACGTGAAGGCATTCAACACCCATATGCCCCTGATCCATACCACAAACTAAAACTTTACCTCATGGCTGGAATTCTAATTTCGTAAATATACGGGCTGAGAGATTACTTGTAAGCATTCTCGAGATACTTTGCATCTTTCTTTCGATACATGTAACACCTTTCACAGTTACCTTTCCTCATCCCATTCCCTTCACCGTTGTTTCTAAACACTTACCCTTAATGAACATCCTTTAGGAAATATTCTTTAACACTCTTGCTTTTTACTTGCCTCTGACATAATTCACTCTCACCTTTTAACACCTGTCCTTGATACCTTTTATCTAGCGCATTTTTCTTTACGTTAGATCCTCAACATCCGCTCCTAACACTCGCTCTTCAACGCTTGGTCTTGCAGATGTTCCCCGTTATGTCTGTGGACGCCAGCTGGCTACTGGTGACGGCTGCCGCCCGCGTGACTGAGTACTTGGGCAAACTTTACCTCCCCCTCGACAGTAGGGTAAGAGATAGAGCTCTTTAATTATACCTCAACGGTAGGGTAAGTTAAAGACATCCCTTACCTTCTCAACAGTAGGGTAAGTGGTATACCTCCTACACTTCCCTTTCAACAGAACGGAAAGCGGTGGAGCTCATCTACACTCCCCGACTCTCAACAGGAGATTAATAGCACACCTCTTGTACATTCCTACCCTACAGTCGGCCGCGTGTCTTTTAATCATCAGGGAATATCAAAGGTTAGTTATCTCTACGTCTGCCACTACCGTATCATGGCTGCAGTGACTGACTCACGAAAAGTGGCAACCAACTCCGTCCCACCAGTAAGGTAAGTGGTCATCAACTTCTCCCTCAGCCTTTTTGAAATGACTACCATCTTCCAGTTATGTGTTGGGTAGGTGGTGGTCAAAATGACTACCATCTTCCAGTTATGTGTTGGGTAGGTGGTGGTCAAAATGACTACCATCTTCCAGTTATGTGTTGGGTAGGTGGTGGCCAAAATGACTACCATCTTCCAGTTATGTCTTGGGTAGGTGGTGGTCAAAATTCAGAGAAAAATTCAGCCGACTGTGTTCATTTGTAGAAAAGAGCAGCGGCCACATCCCCGTCAGTATGTGTTTAACTGGCAGCTACATCCCCGTCAGTAGATGGGTGACGAACAGCCATATCTCTGTCGGTAGAACGGTAACTGGCAGTCACATCCCAGTCAGTAGATTAGTGATGGGTAGCCACATCTCCGTTAGTAGAACGGTGACTGGCAACCACATCCCAGTCAACAGATGCGTGACTGATTGCCACATCCCCGTCAACAGATGGGTGACTGACTGCCACATCCCCGTCAACAGATGGGTGACTGATTGCCACATCCCCGTCAACAGATGGGTGACTGACTGCCACATCCCCGTCAACAGATGGGTGACTGACTGCCACATCCCCGTCAACAGATGGGTGACTGACTGCCACATCCCCGTCAACAGATGGGTGACTGACTGCCACATCCCCGTCAACAGATGGGTGACTGACTGCCACATCCCCGTCAACAGATGGGTGACTGACTGCCACATCCCCGTCAACAGATGGGTGACTGACTGCCACATCCCCGTCAACAGATGGGTGATTGACTGCCACATCCCCGTCAACAGATGGGTGACTGACTGCCACACCCCCGTCAATAGATTGGTGACTGACTGCCACATCCCCGTCAACAGATGGGTGACTGACTGCCACATCCCCGTCAATAGATGGGTGACTGACTGCCACATCCCCGTCAATAGATGGGTGACTGGCAGCCACACCCCTGTCAACAGCTGGGTGACAGGCAGTTACATTTTCGGCAGTAGATAGGTCACTGGTAGCCACATCCCCGTCAGTAGATATGTTGCTTGCAGCCACATCTCCGTCAGCAGATGAGTGACAGACAGCCACATCCCTGTAAGTAGATCTGTTACTGGCAGCCACATACCCGTCAGTAGGTCGGTGACTGGCAGCCACACCATCTGAGATGTGTTCTAGATAGCAGCGGGCCATCAGACTACGTTAAGTTTCTCTCTACATTTCTTTTTATATTCTGTTTGGATAAAAGTTCTGGAGTAATGACCGTAAGTAAGGACGACAAGGGAGAGGCAAGAGATATGCATACCAACCTTACATGGATTATATATCAAAGGAACATCTGAAGAATAATTTACTGGTACTGTAATTATGGAAATGCTTCCTTGTATGAGCGTTTGATACCGCTTTTCCTTGTTCGCTAAATGGACACAACCGTTTACATACCGTATGTAATTGTTAGCATGAAACATGCACAAATACGGGGTAACATGAAAGCAAGACTTACCGTAAAGACATAATTAGTAATTACAAATATTCATGAGAAGCACACACACACACACACACACACACACACACACACACACACACACACACACACACACACACACAAAGATCTTCACAGCCTGAGAGAGAGTGTAGAAAGATAAGTAAACAACACGAAACAAAATAAGAAAAACTATAAAGAAGTGAGAGGTGGGAGGAGAGCTTTGTTCAACTTAAAGTTAAGCTGAGGTAAAAGATAGTGAACTAGTGACACTCTTCTGTCTAATGCTCTGAACAAGGCGAAACTAACAAATGGAGTCTCACAGGACTCAGCGTTAGATATCAATGATCTGTGTAGATTATTTCTAAGAAGGAATTGAATCACGTGTGAATAAGTGTTTGGGTGATATCAGAATTATGTAAGAGGTGAGGTGCATTCATGAGTGAGTTAGCTTGGAAATAGATTGGGAGTAGTCACGACATTAGTCACCTAAATAGGGACTGATTCTTAATCTTCAAGAGGTATAAGATAATGAATATAGAAAGGAAGAAATCCATCCAAATAATACACCAAGGTAAGAGTAAGTGCAGGGATGAGATGCATCATGGTTGTCATCCTCAAGGACTGACCATTCACTCCTTTGTTTTACTCACTGTAAATGGGTAATGCAAAACAAAGCATCAATCAGAAATGTATTAACACATTATCTATCTCATATGTCAATATAATACGAGCAAAAACTAAAATGAAATTATTGGAGAAGATATAATCCAAGTGTATATACGAAATAAACAGCATGTCCACAATTCCTGGGTTCATAGCAACTTGTGCTAATCGGTGGGTCAGGCCAACTTAAGTCTTAACAATCTCGCATATTCTTGAACTGACGTGGCCCTGTGACCTGCGTTACAGCGTCATTCGGACTTTAGACTCAATGTAGTCTATTAAGGGGTATATATGATACCTCCAGCCGTTCAGTGAAGACCTCATCCTATCCTTTTACGATCCAAGTGCCGTCCACTGGAGACCTCACACTGTCTCCTCAGAGATGTCCTTGGGTGAATAACAGGTCACCACAGACCTCAGTCGACTGTCACCATACCCAAGCTGCTCACAGGAAACCTCTAGTCCCTCCGGACCTTAGCAGCCGAGGCAAAGACCATCTGAAAGACTCTGGTATACAACAGTTTGCCATACTGTGTGGCTTTATGTTACAATCAGTTTTAGTGGTTAACCAATCACAGGTACCTAATAAAAGATTTATCGTGACCGTTACTAACGTTTGTCACTTTTCTGTAATAACACATCACAAACATTTATGATTCATCTCATTTGCAAGATGTATGTAGAATTTTGTTACAACACACGTCAACTTAGTTACTGAAGGTAAACCTGTCCAGCAGTCAAACAATCTCACGTAACTTCATGCTAGTCTTGGAACCACTTAAGCTCGTCCATGCCAATGTATCATCTTCTACTTTTGTATGTAATCACAACAACAAGAGGATTCGAGGATTCTTCACATCCTGCTGTCTGTAGACTGTGAGTGACCCATCGCTCTGATTTTCTGGTGCGATCTGTGTCCGTCTTGAAGTGCTGCATCTCTTCTCTCTTACCCACTTTCACTTTTCAGCCAATCGCATACTTTTTCTTGTTTTACCTAAACCAATAACCTCTTAGCCCTCAACTCACTTGACAGTTGTACACTGTACAGTTAAGGTGACGGGTGCCACTGCTAAATGGTTCGAATTGCTGCACCGTAGGTTAACTTGTCACTTACTGCGTCGTACTTCAACCATGTCTCATTTTGACTAAGATTTACTCTTGCCATGTTCATTTCGTGAATTAATGTTACATCATAACATCTCAATTAATTTCTTACGTAATTTTACTGGAGAGTATATACCATACACTTGGAAAAGTTGATATTCAATTATGATTCACTATTAATGTGCGATAAACCTGTTGATTAATTGTAAGTCACAACATTGAAAGATTAAGATGCTTAAGATTCTAAGTAATATGATATATGGGAGGAGGAGAAGCTCAAACGTAACAGTGGCGGTGATTTAACGATGCAGAAATGTGTAACAAACCAGAGAAAACATACATTGAAACAATAATGAAGGAAGTAACAATAAGGATGGTTCATGAAACATTATAGCATACACCTCGCAGATATGGTAGTCCTTATAATGGGATTTTTCAGTTATGGGGAGTTCGACTAGGGAATTTTGGATGTTCATGGTGACAGAATAATGAAGACCCAATTCAAAGAGGATATACAGGATGATGTTTCACACCAGCATGTCACTGAACACACCTAGGATTAGAGGGAGTGATACACCATCATGCTAGAAATTCTCCCTAGATATAGTTGCATGACTGCTGAGAAGAGAGATGATTCATTAACCAGAAAAAGTGATCATGTAATTCGATAGAGTGATTCTTTTAATGAATGACGATTCAAAGACGAGATATGAACGTGGAAATTTCACAGAATTAAAGAACTTCTCTTGTAACATTGACAAGGAAATCTAGCTCAGCAGTCAGGACCAGGGTACTGTTGTAGAAGGTTCTCTGAACTAAGCAAGGTTAAAATAGGAACATAAGTAGCTTTAACCTGAAGTATAGAGGCAAAGTTTTAAAAGAATGGAGGCTTAGTTTAACAAAAGATATCAAAAAGCCAAGGAACTAAGCAATGTCCTGTGTCGAAGATACAAACAGTACCCTAGTCAGTCGGTATTCAGAAAGTATAAGCAATACATGAACATGCCAGAATGAGAAAGGAGCGATAAAGAAACAATGAAAGTCATATTGTGCACAAGGCTGGAGACATTCAAAATTTTTCCACAAATTCAACAGGAACAGATTGCCAGTTAAAGACTAAAAGGGAGGGTTCTTATGTTTTTGCCCTGACTGATGAAATAAATGTCTCTGGCAAAGAAATGGCGTGTTATTGCCCTACACTGCGAATGGTTTCATGAAGACATGAATCACGAGTTCTAATGAATTACTGAAGAGGTAAGACAGCTTACTGCCAGCATTATAACGCAACAACTTTTTAAAACTGAACCAATAAAAGAGATTTGTCGCGGTGAACAGCGTTTGTGTCGAGCACTGAAGCAGCATGAGAGGTATATCATGAGGACAGCGTCTGTGTCAAGCAATGAAGCAGTATGAGATGCATGTCATGAAGACAGAGTCTATGTCAACCAATACAGCAATATGAGAGGCATGTAATGATGACAAACTCTGTGTCGACCACTAGGAAAGGTACACCATGACAACAGCGTCTATGTCGAATACTGAAGATATATGAAGGTAATATAATCATGATAGCGTGTCTATAGACAAGTGAGGCAATATGACAACGTCTGTGATGGTTATTAGCTTCACTTCTTATGAATATTTCATGGAAGACGGGGTCGGCACTCATTACTTATACAGTCTCACAGCGATAAGGTATTGTTTACCAGACAATCAGTAATATCTTAAGAGAGCGTAGATACTGTGACATGAATATAAGTTATAATACTATTGATCTCTGAAGTTTGCTTTCTCTTTTCCTATGTTTCATTTCTGTTTTACAAGAGAATATATTTTCATTTTGTTCTTTTCATTTCAAAGACACATATGTAATATATCACAAAGATATTCTCACGGACAAATTTCCACATCAAGGTCGAATCTGAATTGAATTATAGAGACGTTAATGAGAGAGGAAAAGAATAGCATATACAGCCTTTGGAAGATGTGAAAAACATATCTTTTAGAATGCGCCAGGCCATACTATTGGAAAAAACATGAGATGGCAGAGAATTTCAAATCCTCGAGATGTAAGGAAAGAAACTGTTATCAAAACGGTCTACCCTTCAGTTGCTACACACACACACACACACACACATATATATCCATATATATATATATATATATATATATATATATATATATATATATATATATATATATATATATATATATATATATATTTTTTTTTTTATACTTTCTCGCTGTCTCCCGCGTTTGCGAGGTAGCGCAAGGAAACAGACGAAAGAAATGGCCCAACCCCCCCCCCCATACACATGTATATACATACGTCCACACACGCAAATATACATACCTACACAGCTTTCCATGGTTTACCCCAGACGCTTCACATGCCTTGATTCAATCCACTGACAGCACGTCAATCCCGGTATACCACATCGCTCCAATTCACTCTATTCCTTGCCCTCCTTTCACCCTCCTGCATGTTCAGGCCCCGATCACACAAAATCTTTTTCACTCCATCTTTCCACCTCCAATTTGGTCTCCCTCTTCTCTTTGCTCCCTCCACCTCCGACACATATATCCTCTTGGTCAATCTTTCCTCACTCATCCTCTCCATGTGCCCAAACCACTTCAAAACACCCTTTTCTGCTCTCTCAACCACGCTCTTTTTATTTCCACACATCACTCTTACCCTTACGTTACTCACTCGATCAAACCACCTCACACCACACATTGTCCTCAAACATCTCATTTCCAGCACATCCATCCTCCTGCGCACAACTCTATCCATAGCCCACGCCTCGCAACCATACAACATTGTTGGAACCACTATTCCTTCAAACATACCCATTTTTGCTTTCCGAGATAATGTTCTCGACTTCCACACATTCTTCAAGGCCCCCAGAATTTTCGCCCCCTCCCCCACCCTATGATCCACTTCCGCTTCCATGGTTCCATCCGCTGCCAGATCCACTCCCAGATATCTAAAACACTTCACTTCCTCCAGTTTTTCTCCATTCAAACTCACCTCCCAATTGACTTGACCCTCAACCCTACTGTACCTAATAACCTTGCTCTTATTCACATTTGCTCTTAACTTTCTTCTTCCACACACTTTACCAAACTCAGTCACCAGCTTCTGCAGTTTCTCACATGAATCATCCACCAGCGCTGTATCATCAGCGAACAACAACTGACTCACTTCCCAAGCTCTCTCATCCCCAACAGACTTTATACTTGCCCCTCTTTCCAAAACTCTTGCATTTACCTCCCTAACAACCCCATCCATAAACAAATTAAACAACCATGGAGACATCACACACCCCTGCCGCAAACCTACATTCACTGAGAACCAATCACTTTCCTCTCTTCCTACACGTACACATGCCTTACATCCTCGATAAAAACTTTTCACTGCTTCTAACAACTTTCCTCCCACACCATATATTCTTAATACCTTCCACAGAGCATCTCTATCAACTCTATCATATGCCTTCTCCAGATCCATAAATGCTACATACAAATCCATTTGCTTCTCTAAGTATATATATATATATATATATATATATATATATATATATATATATATATATATATATATATATATATATATGTAGGAAGAGAGGAAAGTGATTGGTTCTCAGTGAATGTAGGTTTGCGGCAGGGGTGTGTGATGTCTCCATGGTTGTTTAATTTGTTTATGGATGGGGTTGTTAGGGAGGTGAATGCAAGAGTTTTGGAAAGAGGGGCAAGTATGAAGTCTGTTGGGGATGAGAGAGCTTGGGAAGTGAGTCAGTTGTTGTTCGCTGATGATACAGCGCTGGTGGCTGATTCATGTGAGAAACTGCAGAAGCTGGTGACTGAGTTTGGAAAAGTGTGTGGAAGAAGAAAGTTAAGAGTAAATGTGAATAAGAGCAAGGTTATTAGGTACAGTAGGGTTGAGGGTCAAGTCAATTGGGAGGTGAGTTTGAATGGAGAAAAACTGGAGGAAGTAAAGTGTTTTAGATATCTGGGAGTGGATCTGGCAGCGGATGGAACCATGGAAGCGGAAGTGGATCATAGGGTGGGGGAGGGGGCGAAAATTCTGGGAGCCTTGAAGAATGTGTGGAAGTCGAGAACATTATCTCGGAAAGCAAAAATGGGTATGTTTGAAGGAATAGTGGTTCCAACAATATTGTATGGTTGCGAGGCGTGGGCTATGGATAGAGTGGTGCGCAGGAGGATGGATGTGCTGGAAATGAGATGTTTGAGGACAATGTGTGGTGTGAGGTGGTTTGATCGAGTAAGTAACGTAAGGGTAAGAGAGATGTGTGGAAATAAAAAGAGCGTGGTTGAGAGAGCAGAAGAGGGTGTTTTGAAATGGTTTGGGCACATGGAGAGAATGAGTGAGGAAAGATTGACCAAGAGGATATATGTGTCGGAGGTGGAGGGAACGAGGAGAAGAGGGAGACCAAATTGGAGGTGGAAAGATGGAGTGAAAAAGATTTTGTGTGATCGGGGCCTGAACATGCAGGAGGGTGAAAGGAGGGCAAGGAATAGAGTGAATTGAAGCGATGTGGTATACCGGGGTTGACGTGCTGTCAGTGGATTGAATCAGGGCATGTGAAGCGTCTGGGGTAAACCATGGAAAGCTGTGTAGGTATGTATATTTGCGTGTGTGGACGTATGTATATACATGTGTATGGGGGTGGGTTGGGCCATTTCTTTCGTCTGTTTCCTTGCGCTACCTCGCAAACGCGGGAGACAGCGACAAAGCAAAAAAAAAAAAAAAAAATATATATAAATGGGGATAGGGGAGAAAGAATACTTCAAACGTATTACCTGCATGTCGTAGAAGGCGACTAATAAGGAAGGAACGGGGGCTGGAAATCCTCCCCTCTCATTTTTAATTTTCCAGAAAAAGGAACAGATAAGGGGGCCAAGTGAGGATATTCCCTCGAAGGCTCACTCCTCTGTTCTTAACACTGCCTCGCAAACGCGGGAAATGGCGAGTAGTATGAAATATATATATATATATATATATATATATATATATATATATATATATATATATATATATATATATATATATATATATATATATATACTTTTATATATTTTGCTTTGTCGCTGTCTCCGGCGTTGCGAGGCAGCGCAAGGAAACAGACGAAAGAAATGGCTCAACCCACCACCATACACAGGTATATACATACACGTCCACACACGCAAATGTACATACCCATACATCTCAATGTACACATATATATACACACAGAGACACATACATATAAACACATGCACACAATTCACACTGTCTGCCTTTATTCATTCTTATCGCCACCTCGCCACACATGGAATAACATCCCCCTCCCCCCCTCATGTGTGCGAGGTAGCGCTAGGAAAGGACAACAAAGGCCCCATTCGTTCACACTCAGTCTCTAGCTGTCATGCAATAATGCCCGACACCACAGCCCCCTTTCCACATCTAGGCCCCACAGAACTTTCCATGGTTTACCCCAGACGCTTCACATGCCCTGATTCAATCCATTGACAGCACGTCGACCCCGGTATACCACATGGATCCAATTCACTCTATTCCTTGCCCGCCTTTCACCCTCCTGCATGTTCAGGCCCCGATCACTCAAAATCTCTTTCACTCCATTTTTCCACCTCCAATTTGGTCTCCCTCTTCTCCTCGTTCCCTCCACCTCCGACACATATATCCTCTTGGTCAATCTTTCCTCACTCATTCTCTCCATGTGACCAAACCATTTCAAAACACCCTCTTCTGCTCTCTCAACCACGCTCTTTTTATTTCCACACATCTGTCTTACACTTACATTACTTACTCGATCAAACCACCTCACACCACATATTATCCTCAAACATCTCATTTCCAGCACATCCACCCTTCTGCGCACAACTCTATCCATTGCCCACGCCTCGCAACCATACAACATTGTTGGAACCACTATTCCTTCAAACATACCCATTTTTGCTTTCGGAGATAATGTTCACGACTTCCACACATTCTTCAAGGCTCCCAGGATTTTCGCCCCCTCCCCCACCCTGTGATTCACTTCCGCTTCCATGGTTCCATCCGCTGCCAGATACACTCCCAGATATCTAAAACACTTTACTTCCTCCAGTTTTTTCTCCATTCAAACTTACCTCCCAATTGACTTGACCCTCAACCCTACTTTACCTAATAACCTTGCTCTTATTCACATTTACTCTTAACTTTCTTCTTTCACACACTTTACCAAACTCAGTCACCAGCTTCTGCAGTTTCTCACATGAATCAGCCACCAGCACTGTATCATCAGTGAACAACAAATGACTCACTTCCCAAGCTCTCTCATCCCCAACAGACTTCATACTTGCCTCTCTTTCCAAAACTCTTGCATTTACCTCCCTAACAACCCTATCCATAAACAAATTAAACAACCATGGAGACATCACACACCCCTGCCGCAAACCTACATTCACTGAGAACCAATCACTTTCCTCTCTTCCTACACGTACACATGCCTTACATCTTCGATAAAAACTTTTCACTGCTTCTAACAACTTGCCTCCCATATCATATATTCTTAGTACCTTCCACAGAGCATCTCTATCAACTCTATCATATGCCTTCTCCAGATCCATAAATGCTACATACAAATCCATTTACCTTTCTAAGTATTTCTCACATACATTCTTCAAAGCAAACACCTGATCCACACATCCTCTACCATATATATATATATATATATATATATATATATATATATATATATATATATATATATATATATATTCTATAACAATTTGTCGCTGTCTCCCGCGTCAGCGAGGTAGCGCAAGGAAACAGAAGAATGAATGGCCCAACTCACCCATATACACATGTATATTCATACACGTCCACACACGAACATATACGTACCTATACATTTCAACGTATACATACATATATACATACACAGACATATGCATATATACACATTCACATAACTCATACTTGCTGCCTTTATTCATTCCCGTCACCACCCCGCCACACATGAAATGACAACCCCTTCCCCCTACATGCACGCGTGGTAGCGCTAGGAAAAGACAACAAAGGCACCGAAACCACAGCTCCCTTTCCACATCCAGGCTCCTCAAAACTTTCAATGGTTTACGCCAGACGCTTTACATGCCCTAGTTCAATCCACTGATAGCACGTCGACCCCGGTATACCACATCGTTAAAATTCAACTATTCCTTGCACGCCTTTTACCCTCCTGCATGCTCAGGACCCAGTCGCTCAAAATCTTTTTTACACCATCTTTCCACCTCCACTTTGGTCTCCCACTTCTCCTCGTTCCCTCCACCTATGACACATATATCTTCTTTGTTAATCTTTCCTCACTCATTCTCTCCATGTGACCAAACCATTTCAAAACACCCTCTTCTGCTCTCTCAACCACACACTTTTTATTACCACACATCTCTCTTACCCTTTCATTGCTTACTCGATCAAACCACCTTACACCACATATTGTCCTCAGACACCACATAGTGTCCTCGAACATCTCATTTAAAACACATCCACCCTTCTTCGCACAACTCTATCTATAGCCCACGCCTCGCAAACATATAACATTATTGGAACCACTATTCCATCAAATATACCCATTTTTGCTTTCCGAAATAATGTTCTCGACTTCCACACATTTTTCAACGCTCCCAGAACTTTCGCTCCCTTCCCTCCCCTGTGACTCACTTCCGCCTCCATGGTTCCATCCGCTGCCAAATCCACTCCCAGATATCTAAAACACTACACTTCCTATAGTTTTTTCCATCCAAACTTACCTTCCAATTGACCTGTCCCTCAATTCTACTGTACCTAATAACTTTGCTCTTATGTATGTAGTTTGAGTTTGGCCGACAAATGAAAATTTACCAATATGTCTCCCCTTACTTAACAATTTTGTACCTTCCATCAAATTTACTGCAGAAAATGAGAATAATGGTATGTTACCATTTATAGATTGCATGATCCATAGACAAGGAAACAAGTTTAAGGTTAGCATATACAGAAAACCCACCAATGTGTGCTCATATATCCATCATTACTCATCTCATCATGAGAGAGTTAAATTATCATCATTTCAATCTGTTTTCCTTAGGGCATTACGTATTCGCAGTCCAGAGTTTATTGATGATGAGTTTAAGAAGATATATTCTATTGGATTTAAGTTAAAGTACCCTAGATCTTTTCATTGATAAAATCCTTAAGTTAGCAAAGAGATCATTTTATAGAGATGAGCCC
>NC_092235.1:39048174-39100674 GCF_036320965.1 Panulirus ornatus | reverse complement strand
ATCGTCGATATCAGATCATATACAGTGGGATTCCGTGAAGCGTGCCTCAGAGTTTGCCGAGAATCTCCGCTTTCGGTGTTTGAGATTTGGCTGCCTGGAGGTCCTAGAAGGTGACCCGCTCTTAAGGCGTGATGACCTCACCGGAGTCCACCTCAGATGCACCACGATATCGGTAAGGTAACCTGATAGCAAAATGTGTGGGTGTTGGAAGCTTTGGGTCAGGAGCCGCCAGAGTTATCGGACCTGAGGGTTGGGGTGTCATATTCCTGCTTATTCTTCCTTAAGACCTTCGAACCATTAGTCTCTCTTTTCATCGACATATTCGTCATACCTCTTGAATGACACTGAAGGTTTCCTTGACGTTGACATAAAAAGCAAAGAACTCTATCAATTTGTTACATCCTGAACAGTACAACTGTAAGCCAAAGTATTAGAAGCCACAGAGTTTCTATATCTTAATGTCTGCACATTATCACTGTTTTTTTATATTTTTTCTACGAAATTGATGAAGGTCTCATACCTTGCAACAGCTGACGGGCGCTCCCACAAACAGATAGAGAACAGTGACTGTCAATATTGACACTGTCAACAAAAAACCCTCCTGTTGTACGTGGATTCATACTGTGCAAAGGAAAACTTATACGTCTCTTTAGGCATACCATGATTGTCCTAAATGCTCTCATATTTGCTCAACCCTACTCCCTCTATTGATATTGTTGCTTCCTTTCAAGATCAGAAAACCATCGCCCATACCAGATATGCCACAACACCTGCCTCTTCCAGTTCACTATGTCATATAACATCATCAGAATTATGTGTGTTCCAGAGACCTAATGACCTTCCTTTAACCTTTCTTCAACGATTATCAAAATCGATAATCTCTATAGGTGACGGAACCATAGCCATACAATAATGACCCCTTTATACTACCACTGTATCACCTGTGATCCTATCTTACTTGCTGACCTGTCAATGTATTCTGTGACCTTCTCACCGTACCCTACTGACCTATCGCTGTGCCATCTATGGCCTTTCTAATTCTCCTTGCTGACCCTGCTGCACCATCTGTGGCCTTCTTAACGTTCTCTACTGATCTTTCACTGCACCATCTGTTGTCAGCAAGAACTGTTTAATGCTTTTGAATGATGATGATACTATTACTTAGGTGTATCATTTTGGAAGTATTACAACGAAACAGTATAAGCTATGATGATTAAAACAAAAAGGAAAACAAAATAGTACTTTGGTAGTAAAATCTTGAACACATATTGAAAATGAAGATATGAAAAATGAAAAATAGGAGTTTGAGTCCACAATGAGGAGGTGAGTAAAGGTGTGGCTGGTGTGTCTCCCCAACAGTCACCGCCGCGCATGATTCTCACCCACATGGAAGACGGCAGCGTTGTGGTCAGCGGGATCCTCGGCAGCGCTTTTGACTACATGAAGGAAGTCACCAATTTCACGTGCGTAGTATTTACAATATAGCTGTAGGTGTCCATAGGCTACCATCTACTTTTCCATCATTCAGTGTTACGAGCCTTGGCAATACTATCGTTATAAACAAAGATTGAGAATTGCCTTGTGACGCGTTAACAATAGGTAATACACCTTGCCCGACACTGCCGGCTGGTTTATTCCATATTGTAGGTTTGGCAAGTCTCGCATCACTCACTACTAGACACACGTCCTTCAGATTTATTGATCCCCTCCCCCATGTTTGCTGCTGAGTACATTACGCATGATTTGAAACCGTGTTTAAATCATCGGTTATGAATAGGAAATGATGACGTGGAGGTTAGCGAAATCACAGACCCTTCCAACATCTGACACACTTTCTTCTCATCTCGGATGTTGGACTTGTTGTCCTGTGATCAACACTATGTCTTCGAGTCTTTTCACAGTAGTTCCGTTACGTCGACTTTGTTTTACAGTATTGTAAGTCTACTGCAGGCACTTCTGTCCCTCCTTCTCTGTCTGTCCGTACGTTTACTTGGCTATCTGCCCGTTTGTCTATCTGCTTTTTTGAAGGAAACTGACTTACTGATTGAAGGGTACCTGCCTACAAATACCTGCGCTCACCAGGAAGAAGAGAAAGAAGAAGCCGTGTTAACAGGTTTAGAGAAGTTGTATTTTTGAAATTTGGTTGGTTCATGAAGGTTTGGGAATTTAGAATTACACATGGTATTTCTGATAATCTTATTCATTGCCATTTGTATTTCCCACTCCATAAGAGAGAAAGATAAAGAACTTCCTATCTTACCATCACAGTTCTACTGTCTTCATCTAATGCACAGTTGAAAATCATCCATTCATTAAGACCTTGACGTTCTGCACCTCCTTACACTCAGGTCTGTCCCCTGTGATCTGAGAGACTCCACGCAGCCCGTGCAGAAGGCAGCCAGTCATGCACATTCATAAATCAATATACAAGTGACTATTCATGAGAAGTCTATCGTTTATCATGCCTTCCCTCAGTTCGTAGTTTGTGAGGAATAATCATTTGCCGACATATGATGAGACGCCATGAGGAAACTGTCTTAAGTATCACTCTGTTGTGTTACAGCAATGCGGCTAGACATTACACCAGATTTCGGAGACACTGTTTCCATTTAATGCATATTTGTGCATATGTTTGGATATCTACGTGTCTGTGTGCATTTTTTCACGTATACACGTAAAAGAAGTATCTTACCGCTTTCTGCATGAAACAATATGACATCACGGACGAAGGATATTGAGGAATGCCCATTAGTCTAGCCTCACATTGGTCGCCCTGTTTTCATTATGTAACATAAAGACTTCTAACGACATTTCCTGTCATTTGCCAAATAACTGTCGTAATGATTTCATATTTCGAGAAAATAACCGTACGTAGATTAGGGTTACCATGATTATTAGGAAATTTGTCTCATTCTTGCATACCGAAACAAGACGCACTTATCATTTCACAGTTCATCGGACCCACCTGGGAAGGTCAATTTTTTTTACTGTGGGTACGAGTGAGAGTTTCTTACAAGGCGGTATATAGCATTGTATGTGTAGTATTTGCATACATGTGTTTGCTTTTGTGTCTGTTTTTTTTTTTATTTCCATGAAATTGTATGACGTGTGCTTGTGTGAAGCCATCATAAACTCCTATCAATACCGGAAAGCAAATACAAACTTATTGCGCATGACTTCTACAAAACTGGAAACAAAACAGAAAAGGAAAGAAGAAATATAATACCGATGATTTATGCAGCATATCTCCACATGGCACCAAAAACAACGCGTATATCGCATCCTTATACAACATTAGTTTTTCTGTGTGTAAATGTATTCTGTATTCTTGTCCATTCATGATTCATTTTATTTCTTTAATTCTCGCTGGAGACTCAAGCTCAGAGAGCGGAGCTTACGAATAATGGCACATGAGTCAAGGTATGTACGTAAAACACCGACAACTGTTACCTTAACACTGGAGGGGAGAAGGTTGTATGATACACCAGTAAGAACGACGTAGAGCAGGATCAACTTCACCCTGGAACAAACCACTCCTGTAGAGGAGTTAAGATCAATATGGCTTGTGAAGAGGGTGTGTTCTCTCTACAGAATAGAGAGGAGAGTAAAGATGATTGACTATAGTCTCGACTCATCATTCCACAGCGAACGTAAACATGACTCAAACTCCTCTCTAGCCATCGTCGTGTGCTTAATTTGCATACGATCTAATATGACAAACGACGAGAATATTTTGTCAAAACAGCCAACATCTGCGACAGCTAATCAATTTTCAGAAGACCTGATCGAACATGTTAAGGTGTGAATGTAAATAACTCAGTGATGTTGCCAAATGTGATATATTAATGATGCGTTGGAGAAATTTATGACATTACTTGCCATCCACTATGTTTATACTTACAAAGAAATACAAAGGAATACAAAAATATTCAAGCAACAGCAAACCACTGGGTCCTTTTGAGGTGGTTTGTAAGAGTGGAAGAGATAAGAAAATCTCAGATCACCGTGGTAAAAGTTGGAAGGCATACAGATAGTTCAAGAGAATAACCTGCAAATTGTCAGTGACTAAGGAGGATAATGTATGTCGTGGACTTACAGTGAACTATTTTTCATGTCTGTTCTTAAACGTGTCTATAGTACTTGCTTTCAACCACTGTAACTGGCAAATCTTTCCATATTTCATCAATCCTGTTGAAGAAAGAGTACTTCGCCTCGTTCGAGTTTGTAGCCATTACTACGAGTAAATAAGACGAATCAAGTCTTAAGTAACTCGACAGATCAAGATAATCAAAGACTGATAATCTTGAATACTTATATTGGATCACCTCTTAACCTTCTCTTTTCTAAGATAGATTCAAACTCTCCAATCTGCTCTCGTTGCATTTGCCTCCATCAAAGATTTGTGTCTGAGTCCGAGAATCATCTTTGTAGCTCAGCTCTGTACTCTCTCCATTCTGTCTGTGTTTTTACGGGTAGGCTGACCAAAACTGAACACAATACTCAAGACGTGAACAAACCAATTAACTGTAAAGAGTAAGGATGATTTCCCTGGATTTAAATTCGAGGGACTTACCCACGAATTCAATAATGCTATTTGCTCTTTTCATTGCTTCTGTGCACTGATTGCATGGTTTTAGGTCACTAGCGATTATTATACGCATTTCTTCTTCCTCATTTGCCTTTTACAGTTCAACAGAAGAGCAAGTTTATTAGGTACAGTAGGATTGAGAGACAAGTCTGGACTGGGAGGTAAGTCTGAATGGAGAAAAACTAGAGGAAGTGAAGTGCTTTAGATACTTGGGAGTGGATTTAGCAGCAGATGGAACCATGGAAACGGAAGTAAATCATAGGATGGGGGAAGGGGTGAAAGTTCTGTGAGCGTTGAAGAATATGTGGAAGTCGAGAACATTATCTCGAAAGCAAAAATGGGTGTTTGAAGGAATAGTGGTTCCAGCAATGTTATATGGTTGCGAGGCGTGGGCTATAGATAGAGTTGTGCGGGGGAGGGTGGATGTGCTGGAAATGCGATGTTTGAGGACAATATGTGGTGTGAGGTGGTTTGATCGAGTAAGTAATAATAGAGTAATAGAGATGTGTGGTAATAAAAAGAATGTAGTTGAAAGAACAGAGGAGGGTGTTTTGAAATGGTTTGGTGACATGGAGAGAATGAGTGAGGAAAGATTGTCCAAGAAGATATATGTCAGAGGTGGAGGAAACGAGTAGAAGTGGGAGACCAAATTGGAGGTGGAAAGATGGAGTGAAAAAGTGAAAATGCAGCAGGGCGAAAGGCGAGCAAGGAATAGATTGAATTGGAACGATGTGGTATACCGGGGTCGACGTGCAGTCAATGGATTGAACCAGGTCATGTGAAGCGTGTTGGGTAAACCATGGGAAGTTCTGTGGGGCCTGGATGTGGAGAGGGAGCTGTGGTTTCAGTGCATTATTACATGACATCTAGAGACTGAGTGTGAACGAATGTGGCCTTTGTTGTCTTTATCTAGCGCTACCTCGCACACATGAGGGGGAGGGGGTTTTTAATTCATGTGTGGCGGGGTGGCGATGGGAATGAATAAAGGCAGACTATGAATTATGTACATGTGTATATATGTATATGTCTGTGTGTGTATATATATGCATACGTTGAGATGTATAGGTATGTATATTTGCGTGTGTGGACGCATGTATATACATGTGTATGTAGGTGGGTTGGGCCATTCTTTAGTTCGTTTCCTTGCGCAACCTCGCTAACGCGGGAGACAGCGACAAAGCAAAATGAATGTGAAATGTATATATATATATATATATATATATATATATATATATATATATATATATATATATATATATATATATATATTTTCTTTTTTTTTTTTTAAACTATTCGCCATTTCCCGCATCAGCAAGGTAGCGTTAAGAGCAGAGGACTGGGCCTCTGAGAAAACATCCTCACCTGGCCCCCTTCTCTGTGCCCTTTTTTGGAAAATCAAAGAAAAGAAAAAAAAAAAAAAAAATATATATATATATATATATATATATATATATATTTATTATTATCATTATTATTATTTTGCTTTGTCGCTGTCTTCCCCGTTAGCGAGGTAGCGGAAGGAAACAGACGAAAGAATGGCCCAAGCCTCCCACATACACATGTATATACATACACATCCACACACGAAAATATACATAACTATACATCTTAACGTATACATGTATATACACACATACAGACATGTACATATATACACATGCACATAATTCATACTGTCTGCCTTCATTCAATTCCATCGGCACTTCGCCACACATGAAAATAACCACCCCCTCCCCCAAAATGTGCGCGAGGTAGTGCTAGGAAAAGACAACTAAGGCCACTTTCGTTCACATTCAGCCTTGAGCTGTCATGTAATAATGCAACAAAACCACAGCTCCCTTTCCACATCCAAGCCCCACAGAACTTTCCTTGGTTTACCCCAGACGCTTCACAGGCCCTGGTTCAGTCCATTGACAGCACGTTGACCCCGGTATACCACATCGTTCCAATTCACTCTGTTCCTTGCACGCCTTTCACCATCCTGCATGTTCAGGCCCCGATCACACAAAATCTTTTTCACTCCATCTTTCCACTCCCAATTTGGTCTCCCACTTCTCCTCGTTCCCTCCACCTCCGACACATATATCCTCTTGGTCAATCTTTCCTCACTCATTCTCTCCATGTGACCAAACCATTTCATCACACCATCTTCTGCTCTCTCAACCACGCTCTTTTTATTATCACACATCTCTCTTACCCTGTTATTGCTTACTCGATCAAACCACCTCACACCATATATTGTCCTCAAACATCTCATTTCCAGCACATCCACACTCCTCCGCACAACTCTATCTATAGCCCACGCCTCGCAACTATATAACATTGTTGGAACCACTATTCCTTCAAACATACCCATTTTTGCTTTCCGAGATAATGTTCTCGACTTCCACACATTCTTTAACGCTCACAGAACTTTCGCCCCCTCCCCCACCCTATGATTCACTTTCGCTTCCATGGTTCCATCCGCTGCCAAATCCACTCCCAGATATCTAAAACACTTCACTTCCTCCAGTTTTCTCCATTCAAACATACCTCCCAATTAACTTGTCCCTCAACCCTACTGTACCTAATAACCTTGCTCCTATTCACATTTACTCTCAGCTTTCTTCTTTCACACACTTTACCAAACTCAGTCACTAGTTTCAGCAGTTTCTCACACGAATCAGCAACCAGCGCTGTATCATCAGTGAACAACTACTGACTCACTTCCCAGGCTCTCTCATCCACAACAGACTGCATACTTGCCCCTCTTCCCAAAACTCTTGCATTCACCTCCCTAACAACCCCATCCATAAACAAATTAAACAACCATGGAGACATCACACACCCCTGCCGTAAACCTACATTCGCTGAGAACTAATCACTTTCCTCGCTTCCTACACGTACACATACCTTACATCCTCGATAAAAACTTTTCACTGCTTCTAACAACTTGCCTCCCGCACCATACACTCTTAACACCTTCCACAAAGCATCTCTATCAACTCTGTCATATGCCTTCTCCAGATCCATGAATGCTACATACAAATCCTTTTTCTTTTCTAAGTATTTCTCACATACATTCTTCAAAGCAAACACCTGATCCACACATCCTCTACCACTTCTGAAACCACACTGATCTTCCCCAATCTGTTGCTCTGTACATGCCTTCACCCTCTTAATAAATACCCTCCCATATAATTTCCTAGGAATACTCAACAAACTTATTCTTCTGTAATTTGAATACTCGCCTTTATCCCCTTTCCCTTTGTACAATGGCACTATGCAAGCATTTCGCCAATCCTCAGGCACTTCACCATGAGCCATACATACACTAGATAACCTTAGCAACCAGTCAACAATACAGTCATCCCTTTTTTAACAAATTCCACTGCAATACCATCGAAACCTGCTGCCTTGCTAGCTTTCATCTTGCGCAAAGCTTTTACTACCTCTTCTCTGTTTACCAAATCATTTTCCCTAACCCTCTCACTTTGCACACCACCTCGACCAAAACACCTTATATACGCCATTCTATTATCAAACACATTCAACAATCCTTCAAAATACTCACTCCATCTCTTTTTCACATCACCACTACTTGTTATCACCTCCCCACTTGCTCCCTTCACTGAAGTTCCCATTTGTTCCCTTGTCTTACGCACTTTATTTACCTCCTTCCATAACATCTTTTTATTTTCCCTAAAATTTGATGATACTCTCTCACCCCAACTCTCATTTGCCCTCTTTTTCACCTCTTGCACCTTTCTCTTGACCTCCTGCCGCTTTCTTTTACACATCTCCCACTCATCTGCATTATTCCCCTGCAAAAATCGTCCAAATACCTCTCTTCTCTTCCACTAATAATCTTACTTCTTCATCCCACCACTCACTACCCTTTCTAATCTGCCCACCTACCACGCTCCTCATGCCACAAGCATCTTTTGCGCAGGACCATCACTGCTTCCCTAAATACATCCCAATCTTCCCTCACTCCCCTTACCTCCTTTGTTCTCACCTTTTTCCATTCTGTACTCATTCTCTCCTGGTACTTCCTCACACAAGTCTCCTTTCCAAGCTCACTACTCTCAGCACTCTTTTCACCCCAACATTCACTCTTCTTTTCTGAAAACCTCTACAACTCTTCACCTTCGCCTCCACAAAATAATGATCAGACATCCCTCCAGTTGCACCTCTCAGCACATTAACATCCAAAAGTCTCTCTTTCGCGAGCCTATCAATCAACACGTAATCTAATAAAGCTCTCTGGCCATATCTCCTACTTACATATGTATACTTAGATGTATATCTCTCTTTTTAAACCAGGTATTCACAATCACCAGTCCTTTTTCAGCACATATATCTACAAGCTCTTCACTATTTCCATTTACAACACTGAACGCCCCATGTACACCAATCATTCCCTCAACTGCCACGTTACTCACCTTTCCATTTAAATCACCCATCACTATAACCCGGTCTTCTGCATCAAAACTACTAACACACTCACTCAGCTGCTCCAAAAACACTTGCCTCTCATGATCTTTCTTCTCATGCCCAGGTGCATGTGCACCAATTATCACCCATCTCTCTCCATCCACTTTCAGTTTTACCCATATCAATCTAGAGTTTACTTTCTTACACTCTATCACATACTCCCACCACTCCCGTTTCAGGAGTAGCGCTACTCCTTCCCTTGCTCTTGTCCTCTCACTAACCCCTGACTTTACTCCCAAGACATTCCCAAACCACTCTTCCCCTTTACCCTTGAGCTTCGTTTCAATCAGAGCCAAAACATCCAGGTTTCTTTGCTCAAACATACTACCTATCTCTCCATTTTTCTCATCTTGGTTACATCCACACACATTTAGACACCCCAATCTGAGCCTTTGAGGAGGATGAGCACTCCCCACGTGACTCCTTCTTCTGTTTCCCCTTTTAGAAAGTTAAAATACAAGGAGGGGAGGGTTTCCAGCTTCCTTGCTTTGACGGGCGTAAACATTCCCAGTTGTTGCATGATTTGGCTTACTATTTGTCAAGGTATTATTGATGGTGTGATTGTACTGGAAAGCAACATTAAAAGTACTGCTTTTTAGAACATGTTTTAGATCAGCTAATTTGGGAGAATAGGGCAGCACTGAACATTCAGACTTGTCCTTATCACATTTTTGTTACGAGAAGCATAAAATGTTTTCCTAGCTTTCCAGTAAGCTTTGTTCACATATCAGTTGGGATAATAAGACTGCCTAAAGATATGTCTTATATGACTACATTCATCTACCAGGCCTTATGGATCACATTTCTGTAGTACTCTTAAACACATAGACATAACCACGAACATTTTTACAGAAGGACTATGTACTGAGAAATAATGAATATAACGCTCAGAGTTGTTAGGCTTACTTTAGATTTTTATGGACGAATGATCAGATTCTCTATTTATCAGTACATCAAGAAACGGCAGTTTGCCTTCTTTTTCCTATTCCATCTTTAATTTCATAGTGGGGTGGATGTTATCTAATTCATTAAACAAAACATCACAATCTTGGGAGGATGGCTACAAGGACCACACATCATCCATGTATCTAAACCAGACTTTCGGATGATTATTGAATGAAATAAGAATTTCAGTCTCAAATCCTTCAATAAGTAAATCACTAAGAATCGGACTAGGAGGGTTTCCCATGGTAAGACCAAATTTCAGTTAATGAAAATGGAATTCTTTCCTGGTGCTAAACTGGAGGATATTCTGGAGAAGTTTGGTGACATGGAAACACTCCCGAGGACTTATTGTCGAGGTCGGGACAAACAATATAGTCAACGGGAAGTCAAAGGAAATTTCAGCATAGTACATACATCTCACCTGTATGTTTAAAGAGAGCTGTAGGAAGTTAGTTATGTCGAGATTGCTGCCCAAATATAACATAAATCCCTCTAGCCTCAGTGGAATGCTGGGGATAAACAGCAGAACTGACGCTGTCTGTATGGTGGAGGAAATTTTCTTTCGTATAGATTTATAGGTTCATTTTAGCCGAGGCAGAAGCGTTTTAGTCAAGGATAGACTCCACTTCAATGGAATAGGGAAGCCCGTCTTGGCAAAGTGTTATATTTGGTTCTTTTTTCGATCGACAGGAACTAATTAGGTACGCAGAACTTAGGAAAACCAAAAGAGGGAAGTAGGATAAGAGGGAACATGGTATGATAGGTGAAATAGAGGTCAGATACCTGGCGCAGGATGGGAGCAGGGAAGGTAGTGAACACTGCGGAATAGAACACCTAGTTATAAATTTTCAGGTAGTAGAGGTATTTCATAGGTAGCATCGGGGGACGGGCCAATCAAAGAGGGGAAGGGGGTGTACATAACGGGATGAGACAGCTGGCGCTGCAGTTTAAGAACAAGGCAGTTCGGGGAAAAAGGAGAATAAAGCAGCCTGAGATCAGAGTTCAGATGGAAGCAGTAAACAGGGCGGGTAGCGACCAGGATGGGACAGTTCAATTCGAGGTTACGGACCTTGTTCATGTAGGCGGGCTCCCCACAGCCATTGTTGCACGTATGCAAACCATCGAAAAAAGATGATTTTTGTATTAGATTATTCTATGTTAATGTATTGAGTATACATAAAAAAGTAGAGTCAGAGACGATTATATCTATATTGGAGGAAAATTATGATATAACTTGTATTTCGGAATCTTGGCTAGATATCAGAAAAAAATTTTTTCGCCGATACGCCATTTCTAGGTACAGCGATAGTGGAAATAAACATGCGAAGATATATTGATCTTTCTTAAAGCTTATCTAACTCTTGTGCTAAAAGATGTTGCTGTTGATAAAAACGACTTAACTTTTGTAGAAGTGAGAGATAAGTTTCGAAAGAAAATAACTCTAGGTTTAGTTTATAGGCCCCATAGCACAGACACCAGGAGTAGACGAAAGAATATTTGATAAGATAGAAATGAGTCAAGAAAGCGATTCGACCAGAGTAAATTTTAACACACCATTATCCAAGTGAGGACAATCTCTTTCCTCTAGCTCAGGGCGTGAGCTTTTCCTAATACTGCTTGATGGTGCCTAGTACAATTAGCTGATAAATCTACGTGCGACGAGAATATATTAAGTTTAGCTCTACCTACAAAGATCTCATTAAGAATGTTGAAGTTGGAGAAGTCTGTTACAAGTGATTATCGACAAATTGCTTTTGGGTTAATGTTCAACACTGCTTGAAATGCTGGTCAACATGAGAATCACGAAAAAATGCCAAACTTTAGACTTGTAAATTTCAAACATCTTTGCATTGAGATGATATAAATGAAAGCGATATGGATGAAGCAAGGAAGAGTTTCAGGAAAACGTTCAAAGCAGTGGAAAGAATATGTGCCAACGCGCAGTAGACGGCCTTTTTCCAATATGAAGCCAGAATGGTGCAACGATGACACAAAAAGTGTCTGTTGTCTAAGAAAGCAGCAAATAAGGAGCTGAAAGAGACCAATAACCAGATTGAAAGAGAGAATTACGTGAGTCTGCCCAGAGAAACTAAGAAGCTTGTACACCAAAGTAAACGTTGGTTTGAAGTGTTTATTGCTGAAAATAACGAAAGAAACCCGAGGGAGTTTTATGAGTTTGTTAGAAGCACGATAGTCATTACCCAGTCAAGTGGTCCATGATGAACGAAGGTGGTGATATGGTTCACGACAACGAAAACATGGCAAAGATATTAAATGATTCTTTTTGCACCTGTATTGACAATTCAAGACACAGCTCATGTCCCGAATCCAGTTCAGTGCAGAAAGAGAAGAAACTTTTACGACACATGGATATAAAAGTTAAGGATATAGTATCAACACTAACTGAAATGAAAATAAATAAAGCAGCAACCCAGGTAAATCTTATCGTCCGGCAATAAAAGAGGCGAAAAATAAGTCACGTGCTAAGGGGAATCTTCCAGAAGAATGGAAGCTTGCTCATGAAACATGCATTATCAGAAAATGTAGTAAATCATTGCCCGGAAAGTATCGTCCAATCAGCTTTTAACGTCGATAGTTGGTAAGCTTATGGAAACCATCATTCAGGATAAAACTGTAAACCACCTACTATTTGATAAATGACTCATCATGGTTTTTGACGAAATCGTTTATGTCTGACAAATCTGCTTGATTTCTTTAATGATATGATTAAAAAATATGATAGAAATAAAGATGATAATGTTATCTATGTAAATTTTGAAGAAAGTATTCTATAAAATCCTTCATCAAAAATTATATACTTCGGTTGTTAGAAAATTGGTAAAGTGGCCGTAAAATAAGAGTTGAGATTACTGATCAAACCTCAGAATGGTTAAACGTAACAAGTACCAAAATGATATTGATAAGACGCTGCGCTATATGATACCGAAATCTGCAGACGATACTAAGTTGGGAAATAAACCTACAGCAAAAATGAACGTCCCTATTTTCAAACGGGCAAGAAGAACTGATAGAATAGGCTCAAGTGGAAAATGAAATTAAACATCATTTAGTTCAGTTTTGCATATCAGTAATGATAATGAAAAGCCACAGTATGAATTCATCTGAATTGCAAGAGGTAAATGAGGAAAAAGACTTGGATATAATAATCTCTGGTGATCTAAATCTAAGTAAACAGTGCAGAGAAGCAGTTAAAAAGGCGAACAAAATTCTTGCACTATTAGGTAGGTCTATCGAATTTAAGTCCATTGAAATCATCCTTACTCTTTACAAGTCACTCGTGCGCCCACATCTTGATTATCGTGTTCAGTTTTTGTCAACCTACCTGAGCAAAGATATAGACAGAATGTATAGATCATAAAGACGAGCTACCCAGATGATTCCTTGACAAAAAGAAAATAATACCATCAAAGCCGACTAAACGACTTAAACCTATCTAATCTAGAGAAGAGAAGGTTAAGGGATGATTTGATTCAGGCATTCATAGTTATCAAAGCTCAATCTAACAACTTACATAACAGGAATACATTCGTCTTCTCCATTACATCTGAACTTGAGCTAAGAGGTTTCTCGTAATATCCGCTCCCGTGTCCACAACTCCATTGTCCAACTCCCCTGATGTACCGTCTGTCATTTAATCTTCTCCGCGTTACCAGTTTCGCGTTCTCGAAAACGGGCAATTTCCTTGTTATCTGTTACCTCTTCTCGATGAACCTGTAACTCCTCTTGGAGTTGAACTAGTAACCTCCACAAATCACAGAATTTGTTTTCTACAGTATTACCCAGGGGCTCTTCGATTACAGTAACACTTGTAATTTTAACTGTTATACTCAGGGTAGCATTTTGTTCTACTCTGTTTAACTACTTGATCTAACTTGGAGGATGAGTTATCTCCCAGCAACACCTCCTCCCTCATGCTCCAGCTGCAGCCCTTATCTAGTGTTTTCGTGCTGGGCTGCACACATCTGCGGATTCTTTTTTGACATCCAGGGGCCTTCGTTATACTCGCCACCACAAGTACGGCAACGTGGCACATCATATTGTCTAGACCAGAAATTAGTTCTACGTCTTAACGAACCGTGTTTTTTTTTTTTTTTATTTTTTACTAAAGCCGCACCGATGAAATCTCTGCGACTTTCAGCCATGTTTACCCCGACTGCAGCTTTTGTAACACAATATCGGTTTCTCAGCTTATTTTGCAGTTATCCTTTATCTTACTCAAGAGATTAAATGAAAGGAACCAACGAAGCTCGAACCTCAATTTGTAAGACGAGATATGAACCAAGAAACGGATTTCTGAAGCAGCGATATTTTTGTGGATGAGAAAACATTTCATTCCAATTTTCATAGTAAGCTACTATGATAGACATCAATACAGGGTTTGACAGGAAAACATGAGTGAAAATGTCGATTTCACATGTACTACTTGGGGTTAAATTCGTCTGTGTGGCATGGCATATAGCTCGTTCCTAGAAATGGTAAGTTTACTTCAGATAACATTTAGAAAGGATTCATGAAGGATTTTTGTCATGCAAACTGATGTTCCTTTTATACATCATGAGTAGTGTGACACTCGGATCCATGGACACCAAACACTGAACCTTTAGTCTGACCAGTGAAAGCTGTAATGAATCCACTTAAATCTATCGGAACCACTGCTATGAATTTTTGGGAACCATTCGAGGACTGAACTTTACAAGCCTTGGAACAACATAAAAGTTAAAGTTGTTCAGATTAACAGCTCCAATAAGCAAGTGAAATCCATGTCGGGATTGTACAGCTTACCTTTGATAATGAAGGAAGTTGGACAAAATACTGTAATACAGATTATCATAAATGATTCATATGAAATGCGAATGTTATCTATGGATATAACTGTTGATTGCAATATAATGTTAAGTGTACTAAAATAATTGCGACGTAATCTTGTACGTTACTCTGTTCTTGTATAATGAACCATAGCTGTAACTCAGAAGGGAGTTTGTTAGTTATATCCTCACTCGATGCAATAAAACCAAGTTACTGTCATACTTAACCTAATCACTCTCTTCAATAGTAATACAATTTTCTCATAATCTATATATCTTTTTGTCTCCTTCTGCGATGTCATTTTGTACTAGAGTATTCAATTAATGTCTGATGTGTGCGTTGCCATAAAACTTAAGAGATCTTTCACATTCAGTATAGGGTTTTGAATATATGGAATAACATTATAATCTTTTCTCACCACTTCTTTCAATTCTAACTTTTAATGATCGCATTTCTAATTGTACCATTCAGTTATCATTTCACGTGTGCCTTACGGTAAAAATTGTGAAATGAAGAATAATTTTTCCATTTGAACACAAAGGTATAAAAATATTTTTGATATATAATTGTTAGTGAAAAATATAAGGATTGATACTGCATTTGATGGTTTGTTGCCTTTAAACCTACAGGTGTCCAAGATGTAAGTCAGACGAATGAATTTTGAGCGATAGAGACAGTAATGATTTATTATGATCTAAGATAATTCATTACTCGAAACGAAATCGTTATTCATGATAATGTATAATGAACCTGTGAATCAGAGGTCAGGAAACAAAGTTTCCGGGTATCAAGAGAGTCTGTTGGGTCAAACAACGTATTGCCCTTTCAGACCAACAATAACAGCTAGCATAAAAGTGTGTCACTCTGCGAACAGAAGTATAACCATTTGCAGCAGATCAATGAAATCTAACAGACCGCTCGTTCTGTACTCTGTGCCTTTGACCATCTCTTTTCGACCCTCTGTATTAAGTAAGTAAACACTGCAGCGCATGCCCACCAACATGGCCGCTCGTGTGAAGATCCTAAAAAACACCTTCCATGACCAGCTTAGACAAAGAAAAAGTAATTTTAGAAAAAGTGATACCAATGCTATAACGGGGAAGAATGGACGACTTGATACATTTAGAAAGAAACTGAGGCAGCGATCCTTTCGATGGAAGGGAATCATCATCCCTCGGGATATTCTGCCGGAGCTTCTGCACAGGAAAAAACAAGGCAAAAACACAACCAAGACTTCAACTGCCATGACAGTTCCACAGTGATAGCGTGCAGCCAAGGAATGGATTGGATTTTCAGCATTAACCAGGATTTGCGCCAGTGAATTCGAGATTAAACGTTGAATATGTGTAAGAGTAAACAAGCAACGTGTGTGAGAAGTGTGATGGATTTTCGACGAATGTTCTCTTGCTATAAAACATCTCAACCATAATATAATATGAGGTACTATTGTACGTTAACTTTTCTCATAAAAAAGAAAGTACGGTTTTTATGTAGGTTCTCACAAACAGAAGAACGTTAGTGTGTGATAGGATTAATGTGGTATGTAGTAGTTCGTATCATATCCGAATTTAAACTGAAATCTTAACTCCAAGACATATCTTTTTGTTTCAGCGAAAATTATGTAAAATATAATTTTCTTCATTCTAATTTGATTTTAAGAATCTAGAATACGTATCCCAGCATTAATACGTACCCCAACAACAATGCGTACCGGTAACCCATCACTCCCGCAGGAAAAATATGTACGCCTACGACAACAACAATATACACTCCACCACTCTCACAGTCCAAATACGCATTACTAATTTCACAGGTCGTGATCGTCTTGTGCCACACTTCTCACTGATCAAGCATATCTAAGCCCGCAAGGTCAGTTACTTGCAGTCATTCTTCATGATGGAAACCTACTCTCCAGCAAAATATATATATATATATATATATCATATATATTCATATATATATATATATATATATATATATATATATATATATATATATATATATATATATATATATATATATCTTCTGTTTCCCATTTTTAGAAAGTTAATACAAGGAGGGGAGGATTTCTGGCCCCTCGCTCCCGTCCCCTCTAGTCGCTTTCTACGACACGCGAGGAATACGTGGGAAGTATTCTTTCACCCCTATCCCCAGGGATAATATACATATATATATACATATACACATACACACACATACACATACATACGCACATACACACACACACACACATACATATATATACATATGAAAAATGTAAGAAACAATTTAGAAAACTGAAACTTCTAGCTTGAAATGAATGAAAAAAATGAATGTCACATAATGGTTCAACCTCTGGCTATGGAAAAAAGGAAATGCATAATTTATTTACACAAACGTCAATATCAGTTCTCATCAATTTAACCCCTGTATCAATAGGTTTGCGGCAGGGGTGTGTGATGTCTCCATGGTTGTTTAATTTGTTTATGGATGGGGTTGTTAGGGAGGTAAATGCAAGAGTTTTGGAAAGAGGGGCAAGTATGAAGTCTGTTGGGGATGAGAGAGCTTGGGAAGTGAGTCAGTTGTTGTTCGCTGATGACACAGCGCTGGTGGCTGATTCATGTGTGAAACTGCAGAAGCTGGTGACTGAGTTTGGTAAAGTGTGTGGAAGAAGAAAGTTAAGAGTAAATGTGAATAAGAGCAAGGTTATTAGGTACAGTAGGGTTGAGGGTCAAGTCAATTGGGAGGTGAGTTTGAATGGAGAAAAACTGGAGGAAGTGAAGTGTTTTAGATATCTGGGAGTGGATCTGGCAGCGGATGGAACCATGGAAGCGGAAGTGGATCATAGGGTGGAGGAGGGGGCGAAAATTCTGGGAGCCTTGAAGAATGTGTGGAAGTCGAGAACATTATCTCGGAAAGCAAAAATGGGTATGTTTGAAGGAATAGTGGTTCCAACAATGTTGTATGGTTGCGAGGCGTGGGCTATGGATAGAGTTGTGCGCAGGAGGATGGATGTGCTGGAAATGAGATGTTTGAGGACAATGTGTGGTGTGAGGTGGTTTGATCGAGCGAGTAACGTAAGGGTAAGAGAGATGTGTGGAAACAAAAAGATCGTGGTTGAGAGAGCAGAAGAGGGTGTTTTGAAGTGGTTTGGGCACATGGAGAGGATGAGTGAGGAAAGATTGACCAAGAGGATATATGTGTCGGAGGTGGAGGGAACAAGGAGAAGAGGGAGACCAAATTGGAGGTGGAAAGATGGAGTGAAAAAGATTTTGTGTGATCGGGGCCTGAACATGCAGGAGGGTGAAAGGAGGGCAAGGAATAGAGTGAATTGGAGCGATGTGGTATACCGGGGCTGACGTGCTGTCAGTGGATTGAATCAAGGCATGTGAAGCGTCTGGGGTAAACCATGGAAAGCTGTGTAGGTATGTATATTTGCGTGTGTGGACGTATGTATATACATGTGTATGGGGGGGGGGTTGGGCCATTTCTTTCGTCTGTTTCCTTGCGCTACCTCGCAAACGCGGGAGACAGCGACAAAGTATAAAAAAAAAAAAATATATATATATATATACATATATATATATATATATATATATATATATATATATACATATATATATATATATATATATATATATATATATATATATATATATATATATATATATATATATCATTATCTTGTGGAGGCTAAGGTGAAGATTTGTATAGGTTTTCAGAAAAGAAGAGTGAATGTTGGGGTGAAGAGGGGGTGAGAGTAAGTGAGCTTGGGAAGAATACTTGTGTGAGGAAGTACCAGGAGAGACTGAGTACAGAGTGGAAAAAGGTGAGAACAATGGAAGTAAGGGGAGCGGGGGAGGAATGGAATGTTTTTAGGGAATCAGTGATGGATTGCGCAAAAGATGCTTGTGGCATGAGAAGAGTGGGAGGTGGGTTGATTAGAAAGGGTAGTGAGTGGTGGGATGAAGAAGTAAGATTATTAGTGAAAGAGAAGAGAGAGGCATTTAGACGATTTTTGCAGGGAAAAAATGAAGTTGAGTGGGAGATGTGTAAAAGAAAGAGACAGGAGGTCAAGAGAAAGGTGCAGGAGGTGAAAAAGAGGGCAAATGAAGTTGGGGTGAGAGAGTATCATTAAATTTTAGGGAGAATAAAAGATGTTCTGGAAGGAGGTAAATAAAGTGCGTAAGACAAGGGAGCAAATGGGAACTTCAGTGAAGGGCACTAATGGGGAGGTGATAACAAGTAGTGGTGATGTGAGAAGGAGATGGAGTGCGTATTTTGAAGGTTTGTTAAATGTGTTTGATGATAGAGTGGCAGATATAGGGTGTCTTGGTCGAGGTGGTGTGCAAAGTGAGAGGGTTAGGGAAAATGATTTGGTAAACAGAGAAGAGGTAGTAAAAGCTTTGCGGAAGATGAAAGCCGGCAAGGCAGCAGGTTTGGATGGTATTGCAGTGGAATCTGTTAAAGAAGGGGGTGACTGTATTGTTGACTGGTTGGTAAGGTTATTTAATGTATGTATAACACATGGTGAGGTGCCTGAGGATTAGCGGAATGAGTGCATAGTGCCATTGTGCAAAGGCAAAGGGGATAAGAGTGAATGCTCAAATTACAGAGGTATAAGTTTGTTGAGCATTCCTGGTAAATTATATGAGAGGGTATTGATTGAGAGGGTGAAGGCATGTACAGAGCATCAGATTGGGGAAGAGCAGTGTGGTTTCAGAAGTGGTAGAGGATGTGTGGATCAGGTGTTTGCTTTGAAGAATGTATGTGAGAAATACTTAGAAAGGCAAATGGATTTTTATGTAGCATTTATGGATCTGGATAAGGCATATGAGAGAGCTGATAGAGATTCTCTGTTGAAGGTATTAAGAATATATGGTGTGGGAGGCAAGTTGTTAGAAGCAGTGAAAAGTTTTTATCGAGGATGTAAGGCATGTGTACGTGTAGGAAGAGAGGAAAGTGATTGGTTCTCAGTGAATGAAGGTTTGCGGCAGGGGTGTGTGATGTCTCCATGGTTGTTTAATTTGTTTATGGATGGGGTTGTTAGGGAGGTGAATGCAAGAGTTTTGGAAAGAGGGGCAAGTATGAAGTCTGTTGTGGATGAGAGAGCTTGGGAAGTGAGTCAGTTGTTCGCTGATGATACAGCGCTGGTGGCTGATTCATGTGAGAAACTGCAGAAGCTGGTGACTGAGTTTGGTAAAGTGTGTGAAAGAAGAAAGTTAAGAGTAAATGTGAATAAGAGCAAGGTTATTAGGTACAGTAGGGTTGAGGGTCAAGTCAATTGGGAGATAAGTTTGAATGGAGAAAAACTGGAGGAAGTAAAGTGTTTTAGATATCTGGGAGTGGATCTGGCAGCGGATGGTACCATGGAAGCGGAAGTGAATCATAGGGTGGGGGAGGGGGCGAAGATCCTTGGAGCCTTGAAGAATGTGTGGAAGTCGAGAACATTATCTCGGAAAGCAAAAATGGGCATGTTTGAAGAGATAGTGGTTCCAACAATGTTGTATGGTTGCGAGGTGTGGGCTATGGATAGAGTTGTGCGCAGGAGAGTGGATGTGCTAGAAATGAGATGTTTGAGGACAATGTGTGGTGTGAGGTGGTTTGATCGAGTAAGTAATGTAAGGGTAAGAGAGATGTATGGAAATAAAAATAGCGTGGTTGAGAGAGCAGAAGAGGGTGTTTTGAAATGGTTTTTGACACATGGAGAGAATGAGTGAGGAAAGATTGACCAAGAGGATATATGTGTCGGAGGTGGAGGGAACGAGGAGAAGTGGGAGACCAAATTGGAGGTGGAAAGATGGAGTAAAAAAGATGTTGTGTGATGGGAGCCTGAACATGCAGGAGGGTGAAAGGAGGGCAAGGAATAGAGTGAATTGGATCGATGTGGTATACCGGGGTTGACGTGCTGTCAGTGGGTTGAATCAGGGCATGAGAAGCGTCTGGGGTAATCCATGGAACGTTGTGTGGGGCCTGGATGTGGAAAGGGAGCTGTGGTTTCGGGAATTATTGCATGACAGCTAGAGACTGAGTGTGAACGAATGGGGCCTTTGTTGTCTTTTCCTAGTGCTACCTCGCAACCATGAGGGGGGAGGGGGATGGTATTCCATGTGTGGCGAGGTGGCGATGGGAATGAATAAAGGCAGACATTGTGAATTGTGTGCATGGGTATATATGTATGTGTCTGTGTGTGTATATATATGTGTACATTGAGATGTATAGGTATGTATATTTGCGTGTGTGGAATTGTATGTATATACATTGTGTATGGGGGTGGGTTGGGCATTTCTTTCGTCTGTTTCCTTGCGCTACCTCGCAAACGCGGGAGACAGCGACAAAGTATAAAAAAAAAATATATATATATATATATATATATATATATATATATATATATATATATATATATATATATATATATATATATATATATATATATATATATATATGTATATATATATATATATATATATATATATATATATATATATATATATATATATATATATATATATATATATATATATTTTTTTTTTTTTTTGCCGCTGTCTCCCGCGTTTGCGAGGTAGCGCAAGGAAACAGATGAAAGAAATGGCCCAACCCACCACCATACACATGTATATACATACGTCCACACACGCAAATATACATACCTACACAGCTTTCCATGGTTTACCCCAGACGCTTCACATGCTTTGATTCAATCCACTGACAGCACGTCAACCCCGGTATACCACATCGCTCCAATTCACTCTATTCCTTGCCCTCCTTTCACCCTCCTGCATTTTCAGGCCCCGATCACACAAAATCTTTTTCACTCCATCTTTCCACCTCCAATTTGGTCTCCCTCTTCTCCTCGTTCCCTCCACCTCCGACACATATATCCTCTTGGTCAATCCTTCCCCACTCATTCTCTCCATGTGACCAAACCATTTCAAAACACCCTCTTCTGCTCTCTCAACCACGCTCTTTTTATTTCCACACATCTCTCTTACCCTTACGTTACTCACTCGATCAAACCACCTCACACCACACATTGTCCTCAAACATCTCATTTCCAGCACATCCACCCTCCTGCGCACAACTCTATCCACAGCCCACGCCTCGCAACCATACAACATTGTTGGAACCACTATTCCTTCAAACATACCCATTTTTGCTTTCCGAGATAATGTTCTCGACTTCCACACATTCTTCAAGGCTCCCAGAATTTTCGTCCCCTCCCCCACCCTATGATCCACTTCCGCTTCCATGGTTCCATCCGCTGCCAGATCCACTCCCAGATATCTAAAACACTTCACTTCCTCCAGTTTTTCTCCATTCAAACTCACCTCCCAATTGACTTGACCCTCAACCCTACTGTACCTAATAACCTTGCTCTTATTCACATTTACTCTTAACTTTCTTCTTTCACACACTCTACCAAATTCAGTCACCAGCTTCTGCAGTTTCTCACATGAATCAGCCACCAGCGCTGTATCATCAGCGAACAACAACTGACTCACTTCCCAAGCTCTCTCATCCCCAACAGACTTCATACTTGCCCCTCTTTCTAAAACTCTTGCATTTACCTCCCTAACAACCCCATCCATAAACAAATTATACAACCATGGAGACATCACACACCCCTGCCGCAAACCTACATTCACTGACAACCAATCACTTTCCTCTCTTCCTACACGTACACATGCCTTACATCCTCGATAAAAACTTTTCACTGCTTCTAACAACTTGCCTCCCACACCATATATTCTTAATACCTTCCACAGAGCATCTCTATCAACTCTATCATATGCCTTCTCCAGATCCATAAATGCTACATACAAATCCATTTGCTTTTCTAAGTATTTCTCACATACATTCTTCAAAGCAAACACCTGATCCACACATCCTCTACCACTTCTGAAACCACACTGCTCTTCCCCAATCTGATGCTCTGTACATGCCTTCACCCTCTCAATCAATACCCTCCCATATAATTTACCAGGAATACTCAACAAACTTATACCTCTGTAATTTGAGAACTCACTCTTATCCCCTTTGCCTTTGTACAATGGCACTATGCACGCATTCCGCCAATCCTCAGGCACCTCACCATGAGTCATACATACATTAAATAACCTCACCAACCAGTCAACAATACAATCACCCCCTTTTTTAATAAATTCCACTGCAATACCATCCAAACCTGCTGCCTTGCCGGCTTTTATCTTCCGCAAAGCTTTCACTACCTCTTCTCTGTTTACCAAATCATTTTCCCTAACCCTCTTACTTTGCACACCACCTCGAACAAAACACCCTATATCTGCCACTGTATCATCAAACACATTCAACAAACCTTCAAAATACTCACTCCATCTCCATCTCACATCACCACTACTTGTTATCACCTCCCCATTTGCGCCCTTCACTGAAGTTCCCATTTGCTCCCTTGTCTTACGCACTTTATTTACCTCCTTCCAGAACATCTTTTTATTCTCCCTAAAATTTAATGATACTCTCTCACCCCAACTCTCATTTGCCCTTTTTTTTCACCTCTTGCACCTTTCTCTTGACCTCCTGTCTCTTTCTTTTATACATCTCCCACTCAATTGCATTTTTTCCCTGCAAAAATCGTCCAAATGCCTCTCTCTTCTCTTTCCCTAATAATCTTACTTCTTCATCCCACCACTCACTACCCTTTCTAATCAACCCACCTCCCATTCTTCTCATGCTACATGCATCTTTTGCGCAATCCATCACTGATTCCCTAAACACATCCCATTCCTCCCCCACTCCCCTTACTTCCATTGTTCTCACCTTTCTCCATTCTGTACTCAGTCTCTCCTGGTACTTCCTCATACAAGTCTCCTTCCCAAGCTCACTTACTCTCACCACCCTCTTCACCCCAACATTCACTCTTCTTTTCTGAAAATCCATACAAATCTTCACCTACGCCTCCACAAGATAATGATCAGACATGCCTCCAGTTGCACCTCTCAGCACATTAACATCCAAAAGTCTCTCTTTCGCGCGACTGTCAATTAACACGTAATCTAATAACGTTCTCTGGCCATCTCTCCTACTTACATACGTATACTTAAGTATATCTCGCTTTTTAAACCAGGTATTCCCAATCACCAGTCCTTTTTCAGCGCATAGATCTACAAGATCTTCATCATTTCCATTTACAACACTGAACACCCCATGTGTACCAATTATTCCCTCAACTGCCACATAACTCACCTTTGCATTCAAATCACCCATCACTATAACCCGGTCTCGTGCATCAAAACCACTAACACACTCATTCAGCTTCTCCCAAAACACTTGCCTCTCATGATATATATATATATATATATATATATATATATATATATATATATATATATATATATATATATATATATATATATATATATATATATTCTTTTCTTTCTTTCATACTATTCACCATTTCCCGCGTTAGCGAGGTAGCGTTAAGAACAGAGGACTGGACCTTTGAGGGAATATCCTCACCTGGCCCCTTCTCTGTTCCTTCTTTTGATTAAGAAAAAAAAAACAAAACGAGAGGGGAGGATTTCCAGCCGCCTGCTTCCTCCCCTTTTAATAGCCTTCTAAGACACGCAGGGAATACGTCTGAAGAATTCTTTCTCCCCTATCCCCAGGGATAGAGGAGAAATATATATATATATATATATATATATATATATATATATATATATATATATATATATATATATATATATATATATATATATATATGGCATGAGAAGCGTAGAGACGGTAGTGAGTGGAGGAAAGAAGAAGTATGATTATTAGTGAAAGACAAGAGAGAGGCATTTGGACGAGTTTTCCAGGGAAATATTGTATATGACTGAAAGATGTATAAAAGAAAGAGGCAGGAGATCAAGAGAAAGGTGCAATAGGTGAAAAAGAGGGCAAATGAGAGTTGGGGTGGGAGAGAATCACGAAATTTTACTGAGAATAAAAAGAGGTTTTGGAAGGAGGTAAATAAAGTGCGTGAGACAAGAGAAGAAATGGGAACATCGGTAAAGGGGGGTAATGGGGAGGTGAAAAAAAGTGGTGGTCATGTGAGATGGAGATGGAGTGAGTATTTTGAAGGTTTGTTGAATGTGTTTGATTATAGAGTGGCAGATATAGTGTGTTTTGGTCGAAGTGGCCAAGTGAGAGGGTTAGAGAGAATGATTTGGTAGACAGAGAAGGGGTAGTAAAAGCTTTGCGGAAGATGAAAGCCGGCAAGGCAGCGGGTTTGAATGGTATTGCAGTGGAATTTATTGAAATAGGGGGTGACTGTGTTGGTGATTGGTTGGTAAGGATATCTAATGTATGTATGACTCATGGTGAGGTACCTGAGGATTGGCTGAAAACTTGTATAGTGCCATTGTACAAAGACAAAGGGAATAAAGGTGAGTGTTCAAATTACAGAGGTATAAATTTTTTGAGTATTCCTAGGAAATTATATGGTAGGGTATTGATTGAGAGAGTGAAGGCATGTACAGAGTATCAGACTGAGAGAGAGTAGTGTGGTTTCAGAAACAGTAGAGGTTATGTGGATCAGGTGTTTGCTTTGAAAAATGAATGTGAAAAATACTTAGAAAAGCAAATGGATTTGTACGTAGCTTTTTGGAGAAGGCATATGATAGAGCTGATAGAGATGCTCTGTGGAAGGTATCAAGAACATATGGTGCTGGAGGCAAGTTGTTAGAAGCAGTGAAAAGTTTTTATCGAGGATGAAAGGTAAGTGCACTAGTAGGAAGAGAGGAAAGTAATTGGTTCTCAGTGAATGTCGGTTTGCGGCAGGTGTGCGTGATTCCTCTATGGTTGTTTAATTTGTTTATGGATGTGGCTGTTAGGGAGGTGAATGGAAGAGTTTTGGAGAGAGGGGCAAGTATGCAGTCCGTTGTGGATGAGAGAGCTTGGGAATTGAGTCAATTGTTGTTTGCTGATGATATAGTGCTGGTGGCTGACTCGTGTGAGAAACTGCAGAAGCTGGTGACTGATTTTGGCAAAGTGTGTGAAAAAAGAAAGCTGAGAGTAAATGTGAATAAGAGCAAGATTGTTAGGTACATTAGGGTTGAGGGACTAATTCAATTAGGAGGTAAGATTGATTTCAGAAAAACTGGAGGAAGTAAAGAGTTTTAGATATCTAGGAGTGGATTTGGCAGCGAATGGAACTATGGAAAAGGAAGTGAGCCACAGGGTTGGGGAGGGGGCGAAAGTTTTGGGATCCTTGAAAAATGTGTGGAAATCGAGAACATTATCTCGGAAAGCAAAAATGGGTATGTTTGAAGGAATAGTGGTTCTAACAATGTTACATGGTTGCGAGGCATGGGCTATAGATGGATTTGTGCGGAGGAGAGTGGATGTGCTAGAAATGAGATGACTAAGGAAAAAATGTGGTGCGAGGTTGAAATGAAATGGTAAGAGAGATGTGTGGTAATAAAAAGAGTGTGGTTGAGAGAGCAGAAGAGGGTGTTTTGAAATGGTCTGGTCACATGGAGAGAATGAGTGAGGAAAGATTGACAAAGAGGATATATGTGTCGGAGGTGGAGGGAACGAGGAGAAGTGGGAGACCAAATTGGAGGAGGATAGATGTAGTGAAAAAGATTTTGTGTGATCGGAGCCTTATCATGCAGGAGGGTGAAAGGAGGGCAAGGAATAGAGTGAATTGGATCGATGTGGTGTACCGGGGTTGACGTGCTGTCAATGGATTGAACCAGGGCATTTGAAGCGTCTGGGGTAAACCATGGGAAAGTTCTGTGGGGCCTGGATGTGGCAAGGGAGCTGTGGTTTCGGTGCATTATTACATGACAGCTAGAGAGTGAGTGTGAACGAATGTGGCCTTTGTTGTCTTTTCATAGCGCTACCTCGCAAACTTGAGGGGGGAGGGGGTTGTTATTTCATGTGTGGCGAGGTGGCGATGGGAACAAATAAAGGCAGACAGTATGAATTATGTATATGTGTATATATGTATATGTCTCTGTGTGTATATATGTATACGTTGAGATGTATAGGTATGTATATTTGCGTGTGTGGACGTGTATGTATATACATGTGTATGTGGGTGGGTTGGGCGATTCTTTCGTCTGTTTCCTTGCATTATCTCGATAACGCGGGAGACAGCAACAAAGCAAAATAGAAATAAAAGAAATATATATATATATATATATATATATATATATATATATATATATATATATATATATATATATATATATATATATATATATATATATATATATATATATATATATATACATATATATATATTTATTCATTATTTATTTTGCTTTGTCGCTGTCTCCCGCGTTAGCGAGGTAGTGCAAGGAAACAGACGAAAGAATGGCCCAACCCGCCCACATACACATGTATATACATACACGTCCACACACGCAAATATACATACCTATACATCTCAATGTACACAAATATATACATACACAGACATATACATATATTCACATGTACATAATTCATACTGTCTGCCTTTATTTGTTCCCATCGCCACCTCGACACACATGGAATAACAGCCCCTTCCCCCAAATGTGTGCGAGGTAGCCATGGAAAAGACACAAAAGGCCCCATTCGTTCACACTCAGTCTCTAGCTGTCATGTAATAATGCACCGAAACCACAGCTCCCTTGCCACATCCAGGCCCCACAGAACTTTCCATGGTTTACCCCAGACGCTTCAAATGCCCTGGTTCAATCCATTGACAGCACGTCGACCCCGGTATACAACATCGTTCCAATTCACTCTATTCTTTGCATCCCTTTCACCCTCCTGCATGTTCAGGCCCCGATCACTCAAAATCTTTTCCACTCCATCTTTCCACCTCCAATTTGGTCTCTCACTTCTCCTCGTTCCCTCCACCTCCGACACATATATCCTCTTGGTCAATCTTTCCTCACTCATTCTCTCCATGTGACCAAACCATTTCAAAACACCCTCTTCTGCTCTCTCAATCACACTCTTTTTATTTCCACACATCTCTCTTAACACACATCTAGATGTGTGGAAATAAAAAGAACGTGGTTGAGAGAGCAGAAGAGGGTGTTTTGAAGTGGTTTGGGCTCATGGAGAGAATGAGTGAGGAAAGATTGACCAAGAGGATATATGTGTCGGAGGTGGAGGGAACAAGGAGAAGAGGGAGACCAAATTGGAGGTGGAAAGATGGAGTGAAAAAGATTTTGTGTGATCGGGGCCTTAACATGCAGGAGGGTGAAAGAAGGGCAAGGAATAGAGTGAATTGGAGCGATGTGGTATACCGGGTTGACGTGCTGTCAGTGGATTGAATCAAGGCATGAGAAGCGTCTGGGGTAAACCATGGAAAGCTGTGTAGGTATGTATATTTGCGTGTGTGGACGTATGTATATACATGTGTATGGGGGGGGGGGGTTGGGCCATTTCTTTCGTCTGTTTCCTTGCGCTACCTCGCAAACGCGGGAGACAGCAACAAAGTATAATAAAAAAAAATAATCTCTCTTACCCATATATTACTTACTCAATCAAATCACCTCACACAACATATTGTCCTCAAACATCTCATTTCCAGCACATCCACCCTCCTGCGCACAACTCTATCCATAGCCCACGCCTCGCAACCATACAACATTGGTGGAACCACTATTCCTTCAAACATAACCATTTTTGCTTTCCGAGATAATGTTCTCGACTTCCACACATTCTTCAACGCTCCCAGAATTTTCGCCCCCTCCCCCATCTTATGATTCAGTTCCGCTTCCATGGTTCCATCAGCTGCCAGATCCACTCCCAGATATCTAAAACACTTTACTTCCTCCAGTTTTTCTCCATTCAAACTTACCTCCCAATTGACTTGACCCTCAACTCTACTGTATCTAATAACCTTGCTCTTATTCACATTTACTCTTAACTTTCTTCTTTCACACACTTTACCAAACTCAGTCACCAGCTTCTGCAGTTTCTTACATGAATCAGCCACCAGTGCTGTATCATCAGCGAACAACAACTGACTCACTTCCCAAGTTCTCTCATCCACAACAGGCTTCATACTTGCCCCTCTTTCCAAAACTCTTACATTCACCTCCCTAACAACCCCAGCCATAAACAAATTAAACAACCATGGAGACATCACACACCCTTGCCGCAAACCTACATTCACTGAGAACCAATCACTCTCCTCTCTTCCTACACGTTCACATGCCTTACATACTCGATAAAAACTTTTCACTGCTTCTAACAACTTGCCTCCCACACCATATATTCTTAATACCTTCCACAGAGCATCTCTATCAACTCTATCATATGCCTTCTCCAGATCCATAAATGCTACATACAAATCCATTTGCTTTTCTAAGTATTTCTCACATACATTCTTCAAAGCAAACACCTGATCCACACATCCTCTACCACTTCTGAAACCACAAAGCTCTTCCACAATCTGATGCTCTGTACATGCCTTCACCCTCTCAATCAATACCCTCCCATATACTTTACCAGGAATACTCAACAAACTTATACTTCTGTAATTTGAGCACTCACTCTTATCCCCTTTGCCTTTGTACAATGGCACTATACAAGCATTCCGCCAATCCTCAGGCACCTCACCATGAATGATACATACATTAAATAACCTTACCAACCAGTCAACAATACAGTCACCCCCTTTTTTAATAAATTGCACTGCAATACTATCCAAACCTGCTACCTTGCCAACTTTCATCTTCCGGAAAGCTTTACTACCTCTTCTTTATTTACCAAATCATTTTCCCTAACCCTCTCACTTTGCACACCACCTCGACCAAAACACCCTATATCTGCCACTCTATTATCAAACACATTCAACAAACCTTCAAAATACTCAATCCATCTCCTCACATCACCACTACTTGTTATCACCTCCCCATTAGCCCCCTTCACTGAAGTTCTCCTTTGCTCCCTTGTCTCACGCACTTTATTTACCTCCTTCCAAAACATCTTATTATTCTCCCTGAAATTTAATGATACTCTCTCACCCCAACTCTCATTTGCCCTCTTTTTCACCTCTTGCACCTTTCTCTTGACCTCCTGCCTCTTTCTTCTATACCTCTCCCACTCATTTGCATTTTTTCCCTGCAAAAAACGTTCAAATGCCTCTCTCTTCTCTTTCACTAATAATCTTACTTCTTCATCCCTCCACTCACTACCTTTTCTAATCAACCCACCTCCCACGCTTCTCATGCCACAAGCATCTTTTGCGCAAGCCATCACTTCTTCCCTAAATACTTCCCATTCCTCCCCGACTCCCCTTACCTCCTTTGTTCTCAACTTTTTCAATTCTGTACTCAGTCTCTCCTGGTACTTCCTCACACAAGTCTCCTTCCCAAGCTCACTTACTCTCACCACTCTCTTCACCCCAACATTCTCACTTCTTTTCTAAAAACCCCCACAAATCTTCACCTTCGCCTCCACAAGATAATGATCAGACATCCCTCCAGCTGCACCTCTCAGCACATTATCATCCAAAAGTCTCTCTCTCGTGCGTCTATCCATTAACACGTAATCCAATAACGCTCTCTGGCCATCTCTCCTACTTACATGCGTATACTTATGTATATCTCGCTTTTTAAACCAAGTATTCCCAATCACCAGTCCTTTTTCAGCACATAAATCTACAAGCTCTTCACCATTTCCATTTACAACACTGAACACTCCATGTATACCAATTATTCCCTCAACTGCCACATTACTCACCTTTGCATTTAAATCACCCATCACTATAACCCGGTCTTTTGCATCAAAACCACTAAGACACTCATTTAACTGCTCCCAAAACACTTGCCTCTCATGATCTTTCTTCTCATGCCCAGGTGCATATGCACCAATAATCACCCATCTCTCTCCATCAACTTTCAGTTTTACCCATATCAATCTAGAATTTACTTTCTTACACTCTATCACATACTCCCACAACTCCTGATTCAGGAGTAGTGCTACTCCTTCCCTTGTTCTTGTCCTCTCACTAACTCGTGACTTTACTCCCAAGACATTCTCGAACCACTCTTCCCCTTTACCCTTGAGCTTCGTTTCACTCAGAGCCAAAACATTCAGGTTCCTTTCCTCAAACATACTACCTATCTCTCCTTTTTTCTCATCTTGGTTACATCCACACACATTTAGACACCCCAAACTGAGCCTTCGAGGAGGATGAGCACTCCTCGCGTGACACCTTCTTCTGTTTCCCGTTTAGAAAGTTAAGATACAAGGAGGGGAGGGTTTCTGGCCCCCCGCTCCCGTCCCCTTTATTCGCCTTCTACGACACGTGAGGAATGCGTGGGAAGTATTCTTTCTCCCCTATCCCCCAGGGATAATATATATATATATATATATATATATATATATATATATATATATATATTTTTTTTTTTTTTTTTTTTTTTTTTTTTTTTTTTTTTATACTTTGTCGCTGTCTCCCGCGTTTGCGAGGTAGCGCAAGGAAACAGACGAAAGAAATGGCCCAACCCCCCCCCCCCATACACATCACATGTACATACACACGTCCCCACACACAAATATACATACCTACACAGCTTTCCATGGTTTACCCCAGACGCTTCACATGCCTTGCTTCAATCCACTGACAGCACGTCAACCCCTGTATACCACATGACTCCAATTCACTCTATTTCTTGCCCTCCTTTCACCCTCCTGCATGTTCAGGCCCCGATCACACAAAATCTTTTTCACTCCATCTTTCCACCTCCAATTTGGTCTCCCTCTTCTCCTCGTTCCCTCCACCTCCGACACATATATCCTCTTGGTCAATCTCTCCTCACTCATTCTCTCCATGTGCCCAAACCATTTCAAAACACCCTCTTCTGCTCTCTCAACCACGCTCTTTTTATTTCCACACATCTCTCTTACCCTTACGTTACTTACTCGATCAAACCACCTCACACCACACATTGTCCTCAAACATCTCATTTCCAGCACATCCATCCTCCTGCGCACATCTCTATCCATAGCCCACGCCTCGCAACCATACAGCATTGTTGGAACCACTATTCCCTCAAACATATCCATTTTTGCTTTCCGAGATAATGTTCTCGACTTCCACACATTTTTCAAGGCTCCCAAAATTTTCGCCCCCTCCCCCACCCTATGATCCACTTCCGCTTCCATGGTTCCATCCGCTGACAGATCCACTCCCAGATATCTAAAACACTTCACTTCCTCCAGTTTTTCTCCATTCAAACTCACCTCCCAATTGACTTGACCCTCACCCCTACTGTACCTAATAACCTTGCTCTTATTCACATTTACTCTCAACTTTCTTCTTCCACACACTTTACCAAACTCAGTCACCAGCTTCTGCAGTTTCTCACATGAATCAGCCACCAGCGCTGTATCATCAGCGAACAACAATTGACTCACTTCCCAAGCTCTCTCATCCCCAACAGACTTCATACTTGCCCCTCTTTCCAGGACTCTTGCATTTACCTCCTTTACAACCCCATCCATAAACAAATTAAACAACCATGGAGACATCACACACCCCTGCCGCAAACCTACATTCACTGAGAACCAATCACTTTCCTCTCTTCCTACACGTACACATGCCTTACATCCTCGATAAAAACTTTTCACTGCTTCTAACAACTTGCCTCCCACACCATATATTCTTAATACCTTCCACAGAGCATCTCTATCAACTCTATCATATGCCTTCTCCAGATCCATAAATGCTACATACAAATCCATTTGCTTTTCTAAGTATTTCTCACATACATTCTTCAAAGCAAACACCTGATCCACACATCCTCTACCACTTCTGAAACCGCACTGCTCTTCCCCAATCTGATGCTCTGTACATGCCTTCACCCTCTCAATCAATACCCTCCCATATAATTTACCAGGAATACTCAACAAACTTATACCTCTGTAATTTGAGCACTCACTCTTATCCCCTTTGCCTTTGTACAATGGCACTATGCACGCATTCCGCCAATCCTCAGGCACCTCACCATGAGTCATACATACATTAAATAACCTTACCAACCAGTCAACAATACAGTCACCCCCTTTCTTAATAAATTCCACTGCAATACCATCCAAACCTGCTGCCTTGCCGGCTTTCATCTTCCGCAAAGCTTTTACTACCTCTTCTCTGTTTACCAAATCATTTTCCCTAACCCTCTCACTTTGCACACCACCTCGACCAAAACACCCTATATCTGCCACTCTGTCATCAGACACATTCAACAAACCTTCAAAATACTCATTCCATCTCCTTCTCACATCACCGCTACTTGTTATCACCTCCCCATTTACGCCCTTCACTGAAGTTCCCATTTGCTCCCTTGTCTTACGCACCCTATTTACCTCCTTCCAGAACATCTTTTTATTCTCCCTAAAATTTACTGATAGTCTCTCACCCCAACTCTCATTTGCCCTTTTTTTCACCTCTTGCACCTTTCTCTTGACCTCCTGTCTCTTTCTTTTATACTTCTCCCACTCAATTGCATTTTTTCCCTGCAAAAATCGTCCAAATGCCTCTCTCTTCTCTTTCACTAATACTCTTACTTCTTCATCCCACCACTCACTACCCTTTCTAAACAGCCCACCTCCCACTCTTCTCATGCCACAAGCATCTTTTGCGCAATCCATCACTGATTCCCTAAATACATCCCATTCCTCCCCGACTCCCCTTACTTCCATTGTTCTCACCTTTTTCCATTCTGTACACAGTCTCTCCTGGTACTTCCCCACACAGGTCTCCTTCCCAAGCTCACTTACTCTCACCACCTTCTTCACCCCTAACATTCACTCCTCTTTTCTGAAAACCCATACTAATCTTCACCTTAGCCTCCACAAGATAATGATCAGACATCCCTCCAGTTGCACCTCTCAGCACATTAACATCCAAAAGTCTCTCTTTCGCACGCCTGTCAATTAACACGTAATCCAATAACGCTCTCTGGCCATCTCTCCTACTTACATAAGTATACTTATGTATATCTCGCTTTTTAAACCAGGTATTCCCAATCATCAGTCCTTTTTCAGCACATAAATCTACAAGCTCTTCACCATTTCCATTTACAACACTGAACACCCCATGCATACCAATTATTCCCTCAACTGCCACATTACTCACCTTTGCATTCAAATCACCCATCACTATAACCCGGTCTCGTGCATCAAAACCGCTAACACACTCATTTAGCTGCTCCCAAAACACTTGCCTCTCATGATCTTTCTTCTCATGCCCAGGTGCATATGCACCAATAATCACCCACCTCTCTCCATCAACTTTCAATTTTACCCATATTAATCGAGAATTTACTTTCTTACATTCTATCACATACTCCCACAACTCCTGTTTCAGGAGTATTGCTACTCCTTCCCTTGCTCTTGTCCTCTCACTAACCCCTGACTTCACTCCCCAGACATTTCCAAACCACTCTTCCCCTTTACCCTTGAGCTTCGTTTCACTCAGAGCCAAAACATCCAGGTTCCTTTCCTCAAACATACTACCTATCTCTCCTTTTTTCACATCTTGGTTACATCCACACACATTTAGGCACCCCACTCTGAGCCTTCGAGGAGGATGATCACTCCCCGCGTGACTCCTTCTTCTGTTTCCCATTTTAGAAAGTTAATACAAGGAGGGGAGGATTTCCGGCCCCCCGCTCCCGTCCCCTCTAGTCGCTTTCTACGACACGCGAGGAATACGTGGGAAGTATTCTTTCACCCCTATCCCCAGGGATAATATACATATATATATACATATACACACACACACACACACACACACACATATGCACATACACACACACACACACACATACATATATATACATATGAAAAATGTAAGAACAATTTAGAAACAAACTTTTAGCTTGAAATGAATGAAAAAAAATGAATGTCACATAATGGTTCAACCTCTGGCTATGGAAAAGGAAATGTACAATTTATTCACACAAACGTCAATAGCAGTTCTCATCAATTTCACCACTGTGTCAATAAGCTTCAATGTCTAAGCTACATTTTTCTCCAACTTCACTATTTTCTTGTCAAAAACACCATGCATGAAAACTATCACTCCATTAACACAACTATAAACATTTACTTCCCCTTTAATATATCTTTTTTTTCTTTTAAACTATTCGCCATTTCCCGCGTTAGCGAGGTAGCGCTAAGAACAGAGGACTGGGCCTTTTTTGGAATATCCTCAACTGGCCCCCTCTGTTCCTTCTTTTGGAAAATTAAAAAAAAAACAAACAGAGGACTGGGCCTTTGAGGGAATACCCTCACCTGGCCCAATTCTCTGTTCCTTCTTTTGGAAAATCAAAATATATATATATATATATATATATATATATATATATATATATATATATATATATATATATATATATATATATATATATATATATATGCTCTTCCCAATCTGATGCTCTGTACATGCCTTCACCCTCTCAATCAATACCCTCCCAAATAATTTACCAGGAATACTCAAGAAACTTATACCTCTGTAATTTGAGCACTCACTCTTATCCCCTTTGCCTTTGTACAATGGCACTATGCACGCATTCCGCCAATCCTCAGGCACCTCACCATGAGTCATACATACATTAAATAACCTTACCAACCAGTCAACAATACAGTCACTCCCTTTTTTTAATAAATTCCACTGCAATGCCATCCAAACCTTCTGCCTTCCCGGCTTTCATCTTCCGCAAAGCTTTTACTACCTCTTCTCTGTTTACCAAATCATTTTCCCTAACCCTCTCACTTTGCACACCACCTCGACCAAAACACCCTATATCTGCCACTCTATCATCAAACACATTCAACAAACCTTCAAAATACTCACTCCATCTCCTTCTCACATCACCACTACTTGTTGTCACCTCCCCATTTGTGCCCTTCACTGAAGTTCCCATTTGCTCCCTTGTCTTAGAAGTGGTAGAGGATGTGTGGCTCAGGTGTTTGCTTTGAAGAATGTATTTGAGAAATACTTAGAAAAGCAAATGGATTTGTATGTAGCATTTATGGATCTGGAGAAGGCATATGATAGAGTTGATAGAGATGCTCTGTGGAAGGTATTAAGAATATATGGTGTGGGAGGAAAGTTGTTAGAAGCAGTGAAAAGTTTTTATCGAGGATGTAAGGCATGTGTACGTGTAGGAAGAGAGGAAAGTGATTGGTTCTCAGTGAATGTAGGTTTGCGGCAGGGGTGTGTGATGTCTCCATGGTTGTTTAATTTGTTTATGGCTGGGGTTGTTAGGGAGGTGAATGCAAGAGTTTTGGAAAGAGGGGAAGTATGAAGTCTGTTGGGGATGAGAGAGTTTGGGAAGTGAGTCAGTTATTGTTCGCTGATGATACAGCGCTGGTGGCTGATTCATGTGAGAAACTGCAGAAGCTGGTGACTGAGTTTGGTAAAGTGTGTGAAAGAAGAAAGTTAAGAGTAAATGTGAATAAGAGCTAGGTTATTAGTTACAGTAGGGTTGGGGGTCAAGTCAACTGGGAGGTAAGTTTGAATGGAGAAAAACTGGAGGAAGTAAAGTGTTTTAGATATCTGGGAGTGGATCTGGCAGCGGATGGAACCATGGAAGCGGAAGTGGATCATAGGGTGGGGGAGGGGGCGAAAATTCTGGGAGCCTTGAAGAATGTGTGGAAGTCGAGAACATTATCTCGGAAAGCAAAAATGGGTATGTTTGAAGGAATAGTGGTTCCAACAATGTTGTATGGTTGCGAGGCGTGGGCTGTGGATAGAGTTGTGCGCAGGAGGGTGGATGTGCTGGAAATGAGATGTTTGAGGACAATGTGTGGTGTGAGGTGGTTTGATCGTGTAAGTAACGTAAGGGTAAGAGAGATGTGTGGAAATAAAAAGAGCGTGGTTGAGAGAGCAGAAGAGGGTGTTTTGAAATGGTTTGGGCACATGGAGAGAATGAGTGAGGAAAGATTGACCAAGAGGATATATGTGTCGGAGGTGGAGGGAACGAGGAGAAGTGGGAGACCAAATTGGAGGTGGAAAGATGGAGTGAAAAAGATTTTTTGTGATCGGGGCCTGAACATGCAGGAGGGTGAAAGGCGGGCAAGGAATAGAGTGAATTGGATCGATGTGGTATACCGGGGTTGACGTGCTGTCAGTGGATTGAATCAGGGCATGTGAAACGTCTGGGGTAAACCATCGAAAGCTGTGTAGGTATGTATATTTGCGTGTGTGGACGTATGTATATACATGTGTATGGGGGTGGGTTGGGCCATTTCTTTCGTCTGTTTCCTTGCGCTACCTCGCAAACGCGGGAGACAGCGGCAAAAAAAAAAATATATATATATATATTTATATATATATATATATATATATATATATATATATATATATATATATATATATATATAAGGCGACTGAAAGGGGAGGGAGCGGGGGGCTGGAAATCCTCCCCTCTCATTTTTTTTTTGATTTTCCAAAAAAATGAACAGAGAAGGGCGCCTGGTGAGGACATTTCCTCAAACGCCCAGTCCTCTTTTCATAAGGCTACCTCGATAACGCGGGAAATAGCGAATAGTTTGAAAGAAAGGAAGGATATATATATATATATATATATATCTATATATATATATATATATATATATATATATATACATATATATATATATATATATATACATATATATATATATATATATATATATATATATATATATATATATATATATATATATATATATATATATATATATATATATATATATATATATATATATATATATATATATATATATATATATATATGCATTTACATAAGTCAACGTTTACCAAACACTTACTTGGATTATCCTGGTACACCTTGTGCCATTTGCTCCTAATGCTTCTATAGCAAAAAGGAGAATTTAATCGACCTCTCTAAGAAACTAAACTTCGATGATGAATGCCTGATTTTCCTCATTCATTGAATTTTTTTTTCTTTTCTTCCTTAGCGCGTTGTTGACATTGCTATTCGACGTTGTACATACTGAATTGCACTCAGCACTTGTCAACCTATCACAGCGCCCAGTACTTAAGATAATGATAGTACTACCTTACTTCTTTAACCCTCACACAAGTCGATGCTAGATATTGCCAAATTTGTCGAGGGCATTCGACCTCAACTGTACTTTAAAAGCACATCATCGACACATTACTCTGTTAGATAAAGGTTGTCACAGACAGGTGCAAGTGGTATGCACCTCCACTCTCTTTTTTAGCCTCTGAGTGACGTGAAGTGTTCACACTAGGGGATTTAAGGAGACATGTATCTCGTGAACAGATCAACATGCACCGCTCCGACCGACGGTCAGTGGGGGATCAAAAAGAACGGCAGCTGGACGGGCATGGTCGCTGAACTGGTGAAGGGCAACGCTGACATCGCCCTCGCTTCCCTCGACATCACAGAAGAGCGCAGCTCCGCTGTCGACTTTCTGATGGCGATTGTCAGGACAGAGTAAGTACTTCACAAGTTGGAGCTTTAAAGTCGATTTTGAGAGACCCACGCTGTAATAAGTCATGATATAGGTACATACGTCTTGCAAATGTTTCTAGTTTATAATTCTCTTCACCATGTCATCCTTAAGGATCATCGTCTTTCATGAGGAAACAGAAAAAAATCTGTTGGTATTCGTGTTGTTCACCGATAACAGAAATATCTTAAAAATTGGTCACACCATTTCCGTTTGGTGTTGCGCGTGTTTAGTAAAGTCAGGTCTTAACTCCTTGACCACGAGAGTATACCTCTTAAGTACGACGGTACGACCCTCATGCACGACGGGACAACTCTTGGGTATGGTAGCCTAGCCACTTACCTTTCCTTAAGGGTTAGATCAAAGTACAGGCTACAGTGCCGGCAAATACCCTTGTCAGGCTCCAGGGACGTAGCGTCTAACTTCAAGGACGCACAGTCGAACTTCAGGGATGCACCTTCGTCCTCCAGGGACGTACCGTACTCCAGGGACGTACCGTCTTACCCCAGGGACGTACCGTCATACTCTAGGGACGTACCGGCGTACTCCAGGGGTTAAATCGATGCTTGATTTGAAAGTTTATTTGACATTCATATCAGTAACAGATTAAGTTTTAGAGGAGTTACAAGAGTGTCTAAGAAAAGGAAAAGAAGTAAAGGCTCTTCTCTTATGCGTGTGTTATATCCGAGTTATTTTATCGAAATTTTCGAGAGAAAGATATGAAAGATAGGAATCGGGAATGAAGAAAATTAGCCACATACCTACTGCGTGTTGTAAAAGGCATGTTGTAAAAGGAATGAGAGCTGGAGGGGGGATAGAAACCCCTCTCTTTCACTCATTCTTCCCAGAGGGAACACAGGATTGAGTTAAGTGAGGATATTTTTCTCATAGCTTCATTTGTCTGTTGCTAATGCTACATTGCGAATGCGGGAAACGGAGAGAGAGAGAGAGAGAGAGAGAGAGAGAGAGAGAGAGAGAGAGAGAGAGAGAGAGAGAGAGAGAGAGAGAGAGAGAGAGAGAGAGAGAGAGAGAGAGAGAGAGAGATTGAAACTTGTCTCATGATAAAAGACAAAACTGAGAAACCTATAACTTTCAAATAATCTAAACATTTAACAAACGTAATAAGACTAAAACATTTTGGCTTTCCATTTGTGCTCTGAGTAATACAGTAACGTATTACAGATATGACATTATCATAATCAACAATCTTTTCCAATACCTGTATCATTACCAATGAATCCTGATAAATAAAACTGATTTACAGTAGCAATCAATGTGGCAGTAATGCAATTCTAGGATCTGTGGGCCTCCGTATCAATACACGTGCTTTGTAGAGGCTAATCAGCACGTGGAAGCGGGATAAGAATGGTGAAACTTAAAGTTGCCACGTTATGGATCCTCCAATACGTAACGCTGTTAAGACACGAAGCTGCAACTAGTGACTAGATAGAGCGACTTTGCTACGTTTACATGCGACGGTTATGGTTTTATACTCTCCTGGTCCTGTCTTAACCTCTTTACTTTTCCCCTTTGCTTTCATTACCCTGGCTGGCTTCATGCTGGTTTATGTAAGTATACAGTGAAGAGAAGATTAGGGTCCACGTGAGGTTTTAAGGGCAGTGTCATGCATCTCTTTTAGGGCCACAAATGAATGTCAGCAGCTGAGATACGTACAAACTGAAAGCCACAGTACCAATTCGTGCTCCGCCAAATCGAAATACTTCCAAGGTTTTTCTTTCTGAATTTGAAAAATTTTGGAAAAGCTGGAGCATAAGTCACAACTGTGGCCACTGTTTACTTGTTGAATTGTCTCATTGTGATGAAAATGCTAAAAGTTGCTTATCAATGATATCCTTAAACTTACTCTACACCACCAGAATGCTAACAACTAGTTATCAACTTCAGAGCTAAAGAACCTCTTGGTGCTTCCAGCTATAAGTTGGTCATGAAACGACCCACCAACGACGACCAGATGTGGAGCACCTTCACTTCGGAGTTCCAGGTGGAGGTATGGTGGGTCCTGTCCCTTCTGGTTCTCGTCCTTCCCCTCGCCATGCACGTGGCCACTCACTCGCGTTACGACCAAAAGTTGTCCGTCATGAACTCTATCACCATTGTCGGAGGTGCTTTATGTGGCCAAGGTAAACATGTTTAGATTCCAAAGCGAAAGAGGGAGTATGATATTTGTAAAATACACACACACACACACACACACACACACACACACACACACACACACACGCACATACGCACACACACACACACACACACACGCAGAAAAACTGGAGGAAGTGAAGTGTTTTGGATATCTGGGAGTGGATTTGGCAGCGGATGGGACCATGGAAGCGGAAGTGAATCATAGGGTGGGGGAGGGGGCGAAAATTCTGAGAGCCTTGAAGAATGTGTGGAAATCGAGAATATTATCTCGGAAAACAAAAATGGGTATGTTTGAAGGAGTAGTGTTTCCAACAATGTTGTATGGTTGCGAGGCGTGGGCTATGGATAGAGTTGTGCGCAGGAGGGTGGATGTGCTGGAAATGAGATGTTTGAGGACATTATGTGGTGTGAGGTGGTTTGATCGAGTAAGTAATAATAGGGTAAAAGAGATGTGTGGTAATAAAAAGAGTGTGGTTGAGAGAGCAGAAGAGGGTGCTTTGAAATGGTTTGGTCACATGGAGAGAATGAGTGAGGAATGATTGATAAAGAGGATATATGCGTCAGAGGTGGAGGGAACGAGGAGAAGTGGGAGACCAATATGGAGGTGGAAAGATGGAGTGAAAAAGATTTTGAGTGATCGGGGCCTGAACATGCAGGAGGGTGAAAGGCGTGCAAGGAATAGAATGAATTGGAACGATGTGGTATACCGGGGTCGACGTGCTGTGAATAGATTGAACTAGGGCATGTGAAGCGTGTGGGGTAAACCATGGAAAGTTCTGTGGGGCCTGGATGTGGAAAGGGAACTGTGGTTTCGGTGCATTATTACATGACAGCTAGAGACTGAGTGTGAACGAATGTGGCCTTTGTCTTTTTCCTAGCGCTACCTCGCACACATGAGGGTGGAGGGGGTTGTTATTTCATGTGTGGCGAGATGGCGATGGGAATGAATAAAGGCAGACAGTATGAATTAGGTACATGTGTATATATGTATATGTCTGTGTGTGTATACATATGTATACGTTGAGATGTATAGGTATGTATATTTGCGTGTGTGGACGTGTATGTATATACATGTGTATGGGGGTGGGTTGGGCCATTCTTTCGTCTGTTCCCTTGCGCTACCTCGCTCACGTGGGAGACAGCGACAAAGCAAAATAAATAATCAATAAATATAATATATATATATATATATATATATATATATATATATATATATATATATATATATATATATATATATATATATATATATATATATATATATCTGGGAATACAACGTAATTCAATAAATTGATGTGCAAACACTGTGGTGTGATCTGCTATGTTCTTGTATTTCATCATCGAACAACAAAATCTTTATGTTTATCAAACACTCACTGTATAGAATAACAATTTATCTGATGGTAACAGAACATATGATACTGCAGAACATGCCTTCTAAATCACTCGGAAAATTGCCACAGTTATTGGTACAGCTTTTATACCCGCACCTATATTGAGAAATAGCTTTCAACAGTAAGCCAGTAAAGGTCTTTTTATTGCAACAGAAAAAAGTTTTTAAAGACCCCTTAAATCCCTAGCGGTGTATTGCAGGCTATCACGATGAATTCCGAGGTTTACCAAGCCGGCTTATGTTCCTGACGGTGATGATGCTTCACGTTCTGGTTCTGGCTCACTACACCAGCCAGCTGGTGTCCTCCATGGCTGTGGGCCCGCCGCTCCCGGACATCTCCGCATTGGCTGACGTCAGGAGACATTCCCCGCTAAGGTTGGGATTCATCGAAGGCTCCTCTGTAACTGAATATCTCCGGGTATGGCTACATTTGCTTTGATAGTATAAGTATGTCTAATTTGTTTATGAGTAGAGCGGTTAGAGAGGTAAATGCAAGAGTTTTAGTGAGAGGCGCGAGTATGCAGTCTGTTGGGGATGAGAGGGCTTGGGAATTTAGTCTGTTGTTCGCCGATGGTGCAGCTGTAGTGGCTGATTCGATTAAGATACTGCGGAAATTGGTGACTGAGTTGGAAAAGTGTTTAAAAGGAGAAATTTGAGAGTAAATTTGAAAAAGAGCAAGGTTATTAGGTTCAGTAGGGTTGAGGGACAAGTAAAATGGGAGGTAAGTTTGAATGGAGAAAAATCGGATAGGCAAGTGTTTCAGATATCTGGGAGTGGAATTAGCAGCGGTTGAAACAGTGGAAGTGGAAGTGTGTCACAGGTTGGGGAGAGAGAGAAGGTTCTGGGAGCGATGAAGAATGTGTGGAAGGAGAAAACGTTATCTCGGAAGACAATAAGAGGTATGTTTGAAGGAATAGTATTCCCAAAAATGTTGTATGGTTGAGAGGCATAAGAAACAGATAGGTCATTGCGGTTGAGGGTGGATGTGTCGGAAATGAATTGTTTGGGGACAATATGTGGTATGAGGTGTTTTGATCGAGAAAGTAAAGAAAGGATAGGAGAGATGTGTGGAAATAAAAGAATGTCGTTGAGAGAGCAGAAGAGGGTGTGTTGAAATGGTTTGGACATATGTAGAGAATGAGTAAGGAAAGACTGACAAAGGGGATATACGTGTCAGAGGTGAAGAGAACAAGGAGAATCGGGAGACCAAATTGGAGGTGAAAGGATGAAGTGAAAAAGATTTTGAGCGATCAGGGCCTGAACATGCACGAGGGTGAGAGGCATGCAAGGAATAGAGTGACTTGGAACGATGTGGTATACCGGGGTCGATGTGATGTTAATGGCCGGAACCAGGGCGTGTAAAACGTCTAGGGTAAACCACGGAAAGGTTTGTGGGGCCTGGATGTGGATAGGGAGTTGTAGCTTCTGTGCATTACACATGATAGCTAGAGAGTAAGTGTAAACAAATGTGGACTTTTTTCCTGGCGCCACCTCACTGAAGCTGGGAGTACCGCTGCTTTTCCCTGTGGGACGGGGTAGCGACAGGATTGGATGTAGGCAAGTATGTATATGTACATGTGTATATATGTATATGTCTGTGTATGTGTTTGCTTACGTGCGTGTATAGGAATTTATGTATATATATATATATACATATATATATATATATATATATATATATATATATATATATATATATATATATATATATATATATATATATATATATATATATATATATATTATCATTTTTTTATTTTGCTTTGTCGCTGTCTCCCGCGTTAGCGAGGTAGCGCAAGGAAACAGACGAAATAATGGCCCAACCCGCCCACATACACATGTATATACATACACGTCCACACACGCAAATATACATACCTATACATCTCAATGTACACATATATATACACACACAGACATATACATATATACACATGTACATTATTCATACTGTCTGCCTTTATTTGTTCCCATCGCCACCTCGCCATACATGGAATAACAACCCCCTCCACCCTCATGTGTGCGAGGTAGCGCTAGGAAAAGACACCAAAGGCCCCATTCGTTCACACTCAGTCTTTAGCTGTCATGTAATAATGCACCGAAACCACAGTTCCCTTTCCACATCCAGGCCCCACAGAACTTTCCATGGTTTACCCCAGACGCTTCACATTCCCTGGTTCAATCCATTGACAGTACGTCGACCCCGGTATACCACATCGTTCCAACTCACTCTATTCCTTGCACGCCTTTCACCCTCTTGCATGTTCAGGCCCCGATCACTCAAAATCTTTTTCACTCCATCTTTCCATCTAAAATTTGGTCTCCCACTTCTCCTCGTTCCCTCCACCTCTGACACATATATCCTCTTTGTCAATTTTTCCTCACTCATTCTCTCCATGTGACCAAACCATTCCAAAACACCCTCTTCTGCTCTCTCAACCACACTCTTTTTATTTCCACACATCTCTCTTACCCTTACATTACTTACTCGATCAAACCACCTCACACCACATATTGTCCTCAAACATCTCATTTCCAGCACATCTACCCTCCTGCGCACAACTCTATCCATAGCCCACGCCTCGCAACCATACAACATTGTTGGAACCACTGTTCCTTCAAACATACCCATTTTTGCTTTTCGAGATAATGTTCTCGACTTCCACACATTCTTCAAGGCTCCCAGAATTTTCGCCCCTTCCCCCACCCTATGATTCACTTCCGCTTCCATGGTTCCATCCGCTGCCAGATCCACTCCCAGATATCTAAATATATATATATATATATATATATATATATATATATATATATATATATATATATATATATATATATATATATGTATATATATATATATATATATATATATATATATATATATATATATATATATATATATATATATATATATATATATATATATATATATATATATATAGATAGATAGATAGATATTTTGTTTCAAACTATTCGCCATTTCCCGCATTAGCAAGGTAGCTTTAAGAACAGAGGACTGGGCATTTGAGGAAATATCCTCACCTGGCCCCCCCTCTCTGTTCCTTCTTTTGGAAAATTAAAAAAAACAAAAAAAAACAAGAGGGAAGGATTTCCAGCCTCCCCTCTCCCTCCCCTTTTAGTCGCCTTCTACGACACGCAGGGAATACGTGGGAACTATTCTTTCTCCCATATCCCCAGGTAAAATATATATATGTATATATATATATATATATATATATATATATATATATATATATATATATATATATATATATATATATATATATATATATACATATGTATATATATATATATATATATATATATATATATATATATATATATATATATATATATATATATATATCTATTTATTTATTTATTTTGCTTTGTCGCTGTCTCCCGCGTTAGCGAGGTAACGCAAGGAAACAGACGAAAGAATGGCCCAAACCACCCACTTACACATGTATATACATACACGTCCACACACGCAATATATACATACCTATACATCTCAACATATCCATATATATGCACACACACACATATACATATATACACATGCACATAATTCATACTGTCTGCCTTTATTCTTTCCCATCGCCACCCCGTCACACATGAAAATAACCAACCCCTCCCCCCAAATGTGCTCGAGGTAGCGCTAGGAAAAGACAACAAAGGTCACATTCGTTAACACTCAGTCTCTAGCTGTCATGTAATAATGCACCAAAACCACAGCTCCCTTTCCACATCCAGGCCCCTACAGAACTTTCCATGGTTTACCCCAGACGCTTCACATGCCTTGGTTCAATCCATTGACAGCACGTCGACCCCGGTATACCACATCATTCCAATTCACTGTATTCCTTGCACGCCTTTCACCCTTCTGCATGTTCCTGATCACTCAAAATCTTTTTAACTCCATCTCTCCACCTCCAATTTGGTCTCCCACTTCTCCTCGTTCCCTCCACCTCTGACAAATATATCCTCTTGGTCAATCTTTTCTCACTCATTCTCTCCATGTGACCAAACCATATCAAAACCCCCTCTTCTGCTCTCTCATCCACACTCTTTTTATTACCACACATATCTCTTATCCTTTCATTGATTATTCGATAAAACCACTTCACCACATATTGTCCTCATACATCTCATTTCCAGCACATCCACCCTCCTCCGCACAACTCTATCTATAGCCCACGCCTTGCAACCATATAACATTGTTCGAACCACTCCTCCTTCAAACATATCCATTTTTGCGTTCCGAGATAACGTTCTTGACTTCCACACATTCTACAACGCTCCCAGAACTTTCGCTCCCTCCCCCACCCTATGATTCTCTTCCGCTTCCATGGTTCCATCCGCTGCCAAATCCACTCCCAGATATCTGAAACACTTCATTTCTTCCATTTTTTTTCCATTCAAACTTACCTCCCATTTGACGTGTCCCTCAACCCTGTTGTACCTAATAACCTTACTCTCATTTGAATTTACTCTCAGGGTTCTTCTTTCACACACTATACCAAACTCAGATACCAGCTTCTGCAGTTTCTCACCCAAATCAGCCACCATATATTCTTGATACCTTCCACAGAGCATCTCTATCAACCCAATCATATGCCTTCTCCAGATCCATAAATGGTACACGGAAATCCATTTGCTTTTCAAAGTATTTCTCACATACATATTTCAAAGCAAACACCTGATTCACACATCCTCTACCACTTCTGAAACCACACTGTTGTTCTCCAATCTGATGCTTTGTACATGCCTTCTACCTTTCAATCAATACCCTGTCATATAATTTCCCAGGAATACTCAACAAACTTATACCTCTGCAATTTGAGCGCTCACTTTTATCCCCTTTGCCTTTTTACAATGGCACTATGCATGCATTCCGCCAATCCTCAGGCACCTCATCATGAGTCATATATACATTAAATAACCTTACCAACCAGTCAACAATACAGTCACCCCCTTTTTAATAAATTCCACTGCAATACCATCTAAACCCGCTGTCTTGCTGGCTTTCATCTTCCGCAAAGCTTTTACTACCTCTTTTCTGTTTAACAAATCATCCTCCCTGACCCTCTCACTTTCCATACCACCTCGACCAAAAAACCCTATATCTGCCAATCTATCATCAAACACATTCAAGAAACCTTAAAAATACTCATCCCATCTTCTCACATCACAACTACTGTTATCACCTCCCATTAGTCTTTATTGATGTTTCCATTTGTTCCTCTGTCTTACGCCCTTTATTTTCCTGCTTACAAAATATCTTTTTATTCTCACTAAGATTTAATGATACTCTCTCACACCAATTCTCATTTGCGCCTTTCTCTTGACCTCCTGCCTCTTTCTTTTATACATCTCCCACATCATTTGCGTTATTTCCCGGCAAAAATCGTCCAAATGCCTCTCTCTTCTTCTCTTTCACTAATAGTCTTACCTCTTCATCCCACCACCCACTACCCTTTCTAATCTGCCCACCTTCCACGCTTCTCATGCCACAAGCATCTTTTGCACAAGCCATCACTGCTTCCCTAAATGCATCCAATTCCTCCCCAACTCCCCTTACGCCCTTTGATCAAACCTTTTTCCACTCTGTACTCAGTCTCCCCTGGTACTTCCTCATAGAAGTCTCCTTCCCAAGCTCACTTACTCTCACCACTCTCTTCACCCCAACATTCTCTTTTTTTCTGAAAACCTCTACATATCTTCACTTTTGCCTCCACAAGATAATGATCAGTCATCCCTCCAGTTGCACATATCAGCATATTAACATCCAAAAGTCTCTCTCTTGCCCGCCTATCAATGAACAAGAAATCCAATAACGCTCTCTGGCCATCTGTCTTACTTACATATATATATATTTATGTATATCTCTCTTTTTAAACCACAATCACCAGTCCTTTTTCAGCACATAAATCCACAAGCTCTTCACTATTTCCATTTACAACACTGAACACCCCATGTACACCAATTATTACCTCAACTGCTATATTACTCGCCTTTGCATTCAAATCACCCATCACTATAACCTGGTCTCGTGCATCAAAACTACTAACACACTCACTCAGCTGCTCCCAAAACACCAGCCTCTCATGATCTTTCTTCTCATGCTCAGGTGTATATGCACCGATAATCATCCATCACTCTCTATTAACTTTCAATTTTACCCATATCAATCAAGAGTTTACTCTCTTACACTCTATCACATACTCCCACCACTCCAGTTTCAGGAGTAGTGCTACTCCTTCCCTTGCTCTTGCCCTCTCACTAACCGCTGACTTTGCTCCCAAGACATTCCCGAACTACTCTTCCCCTTTACCTTGAGATTCGCTTCACTCAGAGCCAAAACATCCAGGTTCCTTTCCTGAAACATACTACCTATCACTCCTTTTTCCTCATCTTGATTCGAGGAGGATGAGCACTCCCCGAGTTAGTCCTTCTTATATATATATATATATATATATATATATATATATATATATATATATATATATATATATATATATATATATATATATATGTTGGGTTGGGCCACTCCCTCGTCCGCGCCACCTCGGGGAGCGGACGAGGGAGTGGCCCAACCCACCCACATACGCATACACGTCCACACACGAACATATACATATCTATAAATCTCAACATGTACATATATATACACATGTGCATAATTCATAATGTCTACCCTTATTCATTCCCGTCGCCACCCCGCCACACATGAAACGACAACCCCCTCCTCCCGCATGTGCGCGAGGTAGCGCTAGGAAAAGACAACAAAGGCCACATTCGTTCACACTCAGTCTCTAGCTGTCATGTATAATGCACCAAAACCACAGCTCCCTTTCCACATCCAGGCCCCACAAAACTTTCCATGGTTTACCCCGCGCTCTTCGCGTGCCCTGGTTCGGTCCATTGACAGCGCGTCACCTGTATATGTATATACATTTGTATGTGAGTGGGTTGGGCCATTCTTTCGTCTGTTTCCTTACGCTACCTCGCTAACGCGGGAGACAGCGACTAAGTATAATAAATATAAAATATATATATATATATATATATATATATATATATATATATATATATATATATATATATTTTTTTTTTTTTTTTTTTCAAACTATTCGCCATTTCCCGCATTAGCGAGGTAGCGTTAAGAACAGAGGACTGGGCCTTTTTCGGAATATCCTCACCTGGCCCCCTCTGTTCCTTCTTTTGGAAAATTAAAAAAAAAACGAGAGGGGAGGATTTCCAGCCCCCCGCTCCCTCCCCTTTTAGTCGCCTTCTACGACACGCAGGGAATACGTGGGAAGTATTCTTAATTCCCCTATCCCCAGGGATAATATATATATATATATATATATATATATATATATATATATATATATATATATATATATATATATATATATATATATATTTATTTATCTATTTATTTCGCTTTCTCGCTGTCTCCCGCGTTTACGAGGTAGCGCAAGGAAACAGACGAAAGAAATGGCTCATCCCACCCCCATACATATGTATATACATACACGTCCACACACGCAAATATACATACCTATAAATCTCAATGTACACATATATATATACACACACAGACATACACACACATACACCTGCACATAATTCACACTGTCGGCCACTATTCATTCCCATCGCCACCCCGCCACACACGGAATAAAATCCCCCTACCCCCTCATATTTGCGAGGTAGCGCTATTAAAAGACAACAAAGGCCCCATTCGCTCACACTTAGTCTCCAGCTGTCATGTAATAATGCCCGAAACCACAGGTCCCTCTCCACACCCAGGCCCCACAGAACCTTGCACGGCCCACCCTAGACGCTTCACATGCCCTGATTCAATCCATTGACAGCACGTCGATCACGGTATACCACATCGATCCAATTCACTGTATTCCTTGCCCGCCTTTAACCCTCCTGCATGTTCAGGCCCCGATCACACAAAATCTTTTTCACTCCATCTTTCCACCTCCAATTTGGTCTCCCACTTCTTCTCGTTCCCTCCACCTCCGACACATATATCCTCTTGGTATATCTTTCCTCACTCATTCTCTACATGTGACCATACCATTTCAAAACACCCTCTTCTGCTCTCTCAACCACACTCTTTTTATTTCCACACTTCTCTCTTATCATTACGTTACTTACTCGATCAAACCACCTCACACCACATATTTGCCTCAAACATCTCATTTCCAGCACATCCACCCTCCTGCGCACAACTCTATACATAGCCCACGCCTCGCAACCATACAACATTGTTGGAACCACTATTCCTTCAAACATATCCATTTTTGCTTTCCGAGATAATGTTCTTGACTTCCAAACATTCTTCAAGGCTCCCAGGATTTTCGCCCCCTCCCCCACCCTATGATTCACTTCCGCTTCCATGGTTCCATCCGCTGCCAGATCCACTCCCAGATATCTAAAACACTTTACTTCCTCCAGTTTTTCTTCATTCAAACTTACCTCCCAATTGACTTGACCCTCAACCCTACTGTACCTAATAACCTTGCTCTTATTCACATTTACTCTTAACTTTCTTCCTTCAGACACTTTACCAAACTCAGTCACCAGCTTCTGCATTTTCTCACGTGAATCAGCCACCAGCGCTGTATCATCAGCGAACAACAACTGACTCACTTCCCAAGCTCTCTCATTCCCAACAGACTGCATACTTGCCCCTCTTTCCAAAACTCTTGCATTCACCTCCCTAACAACCCCATCTATAAACAAATTAAACAACCATGGAGACATCACACACACCTGACGCAAACCTATATTCACTGAGAACCAATCACTTTCCTCTCTTCCGACACGTACCCATGCCTTACATCCTCGATAAAAACTTTTCATTGCTTCTAACAACTTGCCTCCCACACAATATATACTTAATACCTTCCACAGAGCATCTCTATCAAGTCTATAATATGCCTTCTCCAGATCCATAAATGCTACATACAAATCCATTTGCTTTTCTAAGTATTTCTCACATACATTCTTCAAAGCAAACACTTGATCCACACATCCTCTACCACTTCTAAAACCACACTGCTCTTCCCCAATCTGATGCTCTGTACATGCCTTCACCCTCTCAATCAATACCCTCCCATATGATTTACCAGGAATACTCAACAAACTTATACCTCTGTAATTTGAGCACTCACGCTTATCCCTTCTGCCTTTGTACAATGGCACTATGCAAGCATTCCGCGAATCGTCAGGCACCTCACCATGAAACATACACACATTAAATAACCATATCAACCAGTCAACAATACAGGCACACCCTTTTTTAATAAATTCCAGTGCAATAGCATCCAAACCTGCTGCCTTGCCGGTTTTCATCTTCCGCAACGCTTTTAGTACCTCTTCTCTGTTTACCAAATCATTTTCCCTAACCCTCTCACTTTGCACACAACATCAACCAAATCACCCTGTATCTGCCACTCTATCATCAAACACATTCAACAAACCTTCAAAATACTCACTCCATCTCCTTTTCACATCACCAGTACTTGTTGTCACCTCCTCATTAGCCCCATTCACTGAAGTTCCCATTTTCTCACTTGTCTTACGCACTTTATTTACCTCCCTCCAGAATATCTTTTTATTCTCCCTAAAATTTAATGATACTCTCTCACCACAACTCTCAATTGCTCTCTTTGTCACCTCTTGTACCTTTCTCTTGACCTCCTGCCTCTTTCTTTTATATATCTCCCACTCATCTGTATTTTTTCCCTGCAAAAATCGTCCAAGTGCCTCTCTCTTCTCTTTCACTAATAATCTTACTTCTTCATCCCACCACTCACTACCCTTTCTAATCAACCCAACTCCCAAGCTTCTCATGCCACAAGCATCTTTTGCGCAATCCATCACTGCTTCCCTAAATACATCCCGTTCCTCCCCCACTTCCCTTACCTAATTTGTTCTCACCTTTTTCCTTCCTGTACTCAGTCTCTTCTGGTACTTCCTCACACAAGTCTCCTTCCCAAGCTCACTTACTCTCACCACCCTCTTCACCCCAACGTTGTCTCTTCTTTTCTGAAAACCCATACAAATCTTCACCTTCGCCTCCACAAGATAATGATGAAACATCCCTCCAGTTGCACCTCTCAGCACATTAAGAGCACGTATAAATATTCATGTATATATATATATATATATATATATATATATATATATATATATATATATATATATATATATATATATATATATATATATATATATATATATATATATATATATATATATATATATATATATATATATAGTTATATATAGATATATATTTTTTCTTTTTTTTTGCTTTGTCGCTGTCTCCCGCGTTTGCGAGGTAGCGCAAGGAAACAGACGAAAGAAATGGCCCAACCCACCCCCATACAAATGTATATACATACACGTCCACACACGCAAATATACATACCTACACAGCTTTCCATGGTTTACCCCAGACGCTTCACATGCCCGGATTCAATCCACTGATAGCACGTCAACCCAGGTATACCACATCGATCCAATTCACTCTATTCCTTGCCCTCCTTTCACCCTCCTGCATGGTCAGGCCCCGATCACACAAAATCTTTTTCACTCCATCTTTCCACCTCCAATTTGGTCTCCTACTTCTCCTCGTTCC
>NC_092235.1:39007805-39048074 GCF_036320965.1 Panulirus ornatus | reverse complement strand
TGAGAGAGCAGAAGAGGGTGCTTTGAAATGGTTTGGGCACATGGAGAGAATGAGTGAGGAAAGATTGACCAAGAGGATATATGTGTCGGAGGTGGAGGGAACGAGGAGAAGTGGGAGACCAAATTGGAGGTGGAAAGGTGGAGTGAAAAAGATTTTGTGTGATCGGGGCCTGAACATGCAGGAGGGTTAAAGGAGGGCAAGGAATAGAGTGAATTGGAGCGATGTGGTATACCGGGGTTGACGTGCTGTCAGTGGATTGAATCAAGGCGTGTGAAGCGTCTGGGGTAAACCATGGAAAGCTGTGTAGGTATGTATATTTGCGCGTGTGGACGTATGTATATACATGTGTATGGGGGTGGGTTGGGCCATTTCTTTCGTCTGTTTTCTTGCGCTACCTCGCAAACGCGGGAGACATCGACAAAGCAAAAAAAAAAAAAAAAATATATATATATATATATATATATATATATATCCATATATATATATATATATATATATATATATATATATATATATATATATATATATATATATATATATATATATATATATATATATATATTCTTTCTTTTTCTTTTAAACTATTCGCCATTTCCCGCGTTAGCGAGGTAGCGTTAAGAACAGAGGACTGGGCCTTTTTTGGAATATCCTCACCTGGCCCCCTCTGTTCCTTCTTTTGGAAAATTAAAAAAAAAACGAGAGGGGAGGATTTCCAGACCCACGCTCCCTCCCTTTTTAGTCGCCTTCTACGACACGCAGGGAATACGTGGGAAGTATTCTTAATCCACTATCCCCAGGGATAATATATATATATATATATATATATATATATATATATATATATATATATATATATATATATATATATATATATATATGAATATATATATGATAGAGTTGATAGATATGCTCTTTGGAAGGTACTAAGAATGTATGGTGTGGGAGGCAAGTTGTTAGAAGCAGTGAAAAGTTTTTATCGAGGATGCAAGGCATATGTACGTGTAGGAAGAGAGGAAAGTGATTGGTTCTCAGTGAATATAGGTTTGCGGCAGAGGTGTGTGATGTCTTCATGGTTGTTTAATTTGTTTATGGATTGGGTTGTTAGGGAGGTGAATGCAAGAGTTTTGGAAGGAGGGGTAAGTATGCAGTCTGTTGTGGGTGAGAGAGCTTGGGAAGTGAGTCAGTTGTTGTTCGCTGATGATACAGCGCTGGTGCCTGATTCATGTGAGAAACTGCAGAAGCTGGTGACTGACTTTGGTAAAGTGTGTGAAAGAAGAAAGTTAAGAGTAAATGTGAATAAGAGCAAGGTTATTAGGTACAGTAGGGTTGACGGTCAAATCAATTGGGAGGTAAGTTTGAATGGAGAAAAACTGGAGGAAGTAAAGTGTTTTAGATATCTGGTAGTGGATCTGGTAGCGGATGGAACCATGGAAGCGGAAGTGAATCATAGGGTGGGGGAGGGGGCGAAAATTCCTGGGAGCCTTGAAGAATGTGTGGAAGTCGAGAACATTATCCCCGAAAGCAAAAATGGGTATGTTTGAAGGAATAGTCGTTCCAACAATGTTGTATGGTTGCGAGGCGTGGGCTATGGATAGAGTAGTGCGGAGGAGGGTGGATGTGCTGGAAATGAGATGTTTGAGGACAATATGTGGTGTGAGGTGGTTTGATCGAGTAAGTAATGGAAGGGTAAGAGAGATGATTGGAAATAAGAAGAGCGTGGTTGAGAGAGCAGAAGAGGGTGTTTTGAAATGGTTTGGGCACATGGAGAGAATTAGCGAGGAAAGATTGACCAAGAGGATATATGTGTCGGAGGTGGAGGGAACGAGAAGAAGTGGGAGACCAAATTGGAGGTGGAAAGATGGAGTGAAAAAGATTTTGAGTGATCGGGGCCTGAACATGCAGGAGGGTGAAAGGCGGGCAAGGAATAGAGTGAGTTTGATCGATATGGTATACCGGGGTCGACGTGTTGTCAATGGATTGATTCAGGGTATGTGAAGCGTCTGGGGTAAACCATGGAAACTTCTGTGGGGCCTGGATGTGGAAAGGGAGCTGTGGTTTCGAGCATTATTGCATGACAGCTAGAGACTGAATGTGAACGAATTGGCCTTTGATGTCTTTTCCTAGCGCTACCTCTCACACATGATGGGGAGGGGGATGGTATTCCATGTGTGGCGAGGTGGCGATGGGAATGAATAAAGGCAGATAGTGTGAATTGTGTACATGTGTATATATGTATATGTCTGTGTGTGTATATATATGTGTACATTTTGATGTATAGGTATGTATATTTGCGTGTGGGGACGTGTATGTATATATATGTGTATTGGGGGTGGGTATGGTTTGCGGCAGGGGTGTGTGATGTCTCCATGGTTGTTTGATTTGTTTATGGATGGGTTGATAGTGAGGTGAATGCAAGATTTTTGGATAGAGTAGTGCGGAGGGTGGATGTGCTAGAAATGAGATGTTTGAGGACAATATGTGGTGTGAGGTGGTTTGATCGATTAAGTAATGTAAGGGTAAGAGAGATGTGTGGAAATAAAAAGAGCGTGGCTGAGAGAGCAGAGGAGGGTGTTTTGAAATGGTTTGGGCACATGGAGAGAATGAGTGAGGAAAGATTGACCAAGAGGATATATGTGTCGGAGGCGGAGGGAACGAGGAGAAGTGGGAGACCAAATAGGAGGTGGAAAGATGGAGTGAAAAAGATTTTGTGTGATCGGGGCCTGAACATGCAAGAGGGTGAAAGGAGGGCGGGGAATGGAGTGAATTGGATCGATGTGATATACCGGGGTTGACGTGCTGTCAGTGGATTGAATCAGGGCATATGAAGCGTGTGGGGTAAACCATGGAAAGTTGTGTGGGGCCTGGATGTGGAAAGGGAGCTGTGGTTTTCGGGCATTGTTGCATGACAGCTGGAGACTGAGTGTGAGCGAATGGGGCCTTTGTTGTGTTTTCCTAGTGCTCCCTCGCGCACATGAGGGGGAAGGGGGATGGTATTCCGTGTGTGGCGGGGTGGCGATGGGAATGAATGGGGGCAGACAGTGTGAATTGTGTGCGTAGGTATATGTGTGTGTGTCTGTGTGTGTATGTATGTGTTTACGTTGAGATGTGTGGGTGTGTGTATTTGCGTGTGTGGGCGTGTATGTGTGTACATTGTGTGTGGGGGTGGGTTGGGCCATTTCTTTCGTCTGTTTCCTTGCGCTGCCTCGCAAACGCGGGAGACAGCGACAAAGCAAAATGAATAGATATAGGTATATGTGTGTATATATATATATATATATATATATATATATATATATATATATATATATATATATATATATATATATATATATATATATATATATATATATATATATATTATCCCTGGGGATAGGGGAGAAAGAATACTTCCCACGTATTCCCTGCGTGTCGTAGAAGGCGACTAAAAGGGGAGGGAGCGGGGGGCTGGAAATCCTCCCCTCTCTATTTTTTTTTTTTTCCAAAAGAAGGAACAGAGAATTGGGCCAGGTGAGGATATTCCCCCAAAGGCCCAGTCCTCTGTTCTTAACGCTGCCTCGCTAATGCGGGAAATGGCGAAGAGTTTGAAAATATATATATATATATATATATATATATATATACATATACCATTGCAGGCATGTTCTGTGTCTGTCCACCCTACATCCAATCGCCTGAACCCAAAAACACATCCAACCTTCATTTAAAGCAACCTAGAGATCTAGTTTCCACTACCGTACCTAGCAGCTTGTCCTATAATATACTACCCTATTCTCGAACAGATATTTACCCATATCCGACCTGAATCTATTTATTTCTTATTAAAATCTATTATTTCTTTTCCTATCTGTGTGCTCCATTCTAAGATCTTTATTCATGCTACCTTTATCAATGGCTTTCACCCACTGAAAAGTTCTAATAAAGTCCCCTCTAGCCCTCATCCTCTTAAGTGAGAGTAATTTTAGGTTTTCTAACCTTTCTTTTTAACTTAGATTTCTAATTCCAGTAATTGTCTTTGTCATTCGACTTTCTAATCTGTCTGAACAGTCTATATGACCTGCATAGTACGGAACCCCAAACTGTACCGCATAATCCAAACCTGGTGTCCCCAACGCAAGACAAAGTTACAATAATACTCCAGGAATTTTTTTGCCAACAGTCCTATTTATGAACTCTAACATCCGATAAGCCTTATCAAACACTTTAGTACATTGTTGCCGTGGCAGTATCAGTGATTATGAATTTCCTTGGCCAGTATCATTTCATTTTTTCTTTGAATTGGAGGCTTCAGCCACTGACAGAAGTCCACATCGAGGCCGGGCCGAAATACAGCGAGGATTATGAGGGAGAAAAAGGAGGCAAAGGAAAGTATTTAAGAATTTTTGGGAAGTGAAAAACCTGTTGTCTTGCTCATGTTTCCTTTTTTTTATCAGACTAGTACCTAATGTGATCTGGATACTCATACCAGGCTTTAATGAGGGCATTAGTTTCCTTGACTGTTTCCTTACTATGAAATGGTACTCCTATATATGTATATACACATATGCACTTGAAGAACGAATATGTTGGTATTTCCCAGTGCAGCATGATTAATCAGTCAGGGTTATTTGATTAAGTTATACATTTTATAATCAGTGTCATTACGAAAGAAGATATCTAGCAAATCTATAGACAACTTACCGGCGAATGTGCATTTTCGTCTTCCAGACTTCGCAAAGCAGCGAGCATCAGCAGATCTGGCAGTCACTGACCCCTAAAGACCTGGTGTTGAGCCGGGAGGAGGGTATGAAGCGGGTGATGACACATCCCTTTGTTTTCTTAGTGGCAGAGAACTACCTTAACAACAAGTACGGTAAAGACTGTCGCTACCTCATCCTACCCAAGCCCTACTTTCCGTCAATGAGCGCTTTTGCCATCAGGAAGGGATCCCCATTGATTCCAGTGTTAAACAAGATGTAAGTTGTGAAGACATTTTCTTTGAATCGATGACAGTATTTCCTGCTTTCCCGTAGTCTACATCATATAACCCTTTACTTTTCTGTACTGTACATAGCCCACGTTGAACAGAAGTTCACGTGTGTTAACCAAAATGTAGTGATCTAATGGTTGATAATGTTCTTGAAATCTCCGCTTGATTTGATATGTGGTGAGGAGCAAAGGACATCTTGGACTATCTTAACAAAGTATACACTATGGTCTTTGCCTCCACCTCAACATTGTGCCTCTACCTCACCCCTCTGCCGCTACCTCGCCATTGTGCCTCTACCTCACCCCTCTGCCGCTACCTCGCCATTGTGCCTCTACCTCACCCCTCTGCCGCTACCTCGCCATTGTGCCTCTACCTCACCCCTCTGCCGCTACCTCGCCATTGTGCCTCTACCTCACCCCTCTGCCGCTACCTCACAATTGTGCCTCTACCTCACCCTTTTGCCACTATCTCACCATTGTACTTCTAATTCACCACTGCAGAATCTTGAGGATGAAGACGACGGGGTTGATGATGAAGTGGCACAAGGAGTGGATGCCAACCCCAGTCGAATGTAATGACATAGAGTTTTCACCGGTGGAGCTGAGGATCGTCGTCACACCTTTCATTCTCTTAGGGACTGGTATGGCTATCGCCCTTTTTTTCTTAGCCGCTGAAAATATATCATCGAATAAGAAAAGAAAGTATATAAAAGCTAATATGAAATACAAGAGAAGGCATTTTCGAATTATGAATAAATATTAAAAAGGTCGACTGTATTTGAAAACCTACTGTAACGAGAAAGACAAATCAGGTTACTAAAGAAGGTCTTGCTGACTCTTTAAGTGCTGTATCTACACTCTGCATGTGTTCTGGAATTTAGATGTCCACTGTAATATTCTTGTTGCTGTTTTTATGCTACTGTTAATCAAGTTACAGATTGACGTATGTCCAGCAACTACGTAAATGGGACTAGAGACTTAAAGTGGCTTTAAATACTTGTTGCTTTTCAGCCATCTGCACCTTACCTTTAGTAACTCTGTTCAAAGATACTTTTGCTGTAGAAAGGTAAATGAATAATCATTTCAGGTCCTTATATTCCCAACTGTCATCCTATTGCATAAGAAAATAAAAAAAAGAAATCAGGTTTAACCAAATGTATCTGGTTTTTAACAAAATCTCATAGATATTATATGACTGAATCCTTGTTTCCCGTATTCCTTGGCAATAGAGCATACGTACAGGTTCAAACACATTATCTTTCAGTGATAAGATATTATAATCGCTAGTATCATCAACTGTATCTTCTTGGCCAGTAGCAATCACATTTAGGAATCTTTTAATTTTGATCATATATCTCTAGAAACCATTATCCAAATGAGGTCAAGTAACGCGAAAAAATAAAAACTTTATTTCAGTTTCTTTGTGAGTTTGATTTTTTCCAGTAACATATCTTTAGGGACATGATGGCAAGAAAGCCTTTTAAATCATCTCAAAGTGCAAATAATGGTCACATATTATCATAATCTTTCAAACATTATATATATATATATATATATATATATATATATATATATATATATATATATATATATATATATATATATATATATATATATATATATATATATATATATATATATATATATATATATATATATATATATATATATATATATATATGTATATATATATATATATACATATATATATATATATATATATATATATATATATATATATATATATATATATATATATATATATATATATTATCCCTGGGGATAGGGGATTAAGAATACTTCCCACGTATTCCCTGCGTGTCGTAGAAGGCGACTAAAAGGGGAGGGAGCGGGGGGGCTGGAAATCCTCCCCTCTCGTTTTTTTTTAATTTTCCAAAAGAAGGAACAGAGGGGGCCAGGTGAGGATATTCCAAAAAAAGTCCTAGTCCTCTGTTCTTAACGCTACCTCGCTAACGCGGGAAATGGCGAATAGTTTAAAAGAAGAAAAAGATATATATATATATATATATATATATATATATATATATATATATATATATATATATATATATATATATGGAGAAAAACTGGAGGAAGTGAAGTGTTTTAGATATCTGGGAGTGGATCTGGCAGCGGATGGAACCATGGAAGCGGAAGTGGATCATAGGGTGGGGGAGGGGGCGAAAATTCTGGGAGCCTTGAAGAATGTGTGGAAGTCGAGAACATTATCTCGGAAAGTAAAAATGGGTATGTTTGAAGGAATAGTGGTTCCAACAATGTTGTATGGTTGCGAGGCGTGGGCTATGGATAGAGTTATGCGCAGGAGGATGGATGTGCTGGAAATGAGATGTTTGAGGACAATGTGTGGTGTGAGGTGGTTTGATCGAGTAAGTAACGTAAGGGTAAGAGAGATGTGTGGAAATAAAAAGAGCGTGGTTGAGAGAGCAGAAGAGGGTGTTTTGAAATGGTTTGGGCACATGGAGAGAATGAGTGAGGAAAGATTGACCAAGAGGATATATGTGTTGGAGGTGGAGGGAACGAGAAGAAGAGGGAAACCAAATTGGAGGTGGAAAGATGGAGTGAAAAAGATTTTGTGTGATCGGGGCCTGAACATGCAGGAGGGTGAAAGTAGGGCAAGGAATAGAGTGAATTGGATCGATGTGGTATACCGGGGTTGACGTGCTGTCAGTGGATTGAATCAAGGCATGTGGAGCGGCTGGGGTAAACCATCGAAAGCTGTGTAGGTATGTATAATTGCGTGTGTGGACGTATGTATATACATGTGTATGGGGGTGGGTTGGGCCATTTCTTTCGTCTGTTTCCTTGCGCTACCTCGCAAACGCGGGAGATAGCTGATAAAATATGGTAGTATATATATATATATATATATATATATATATATATATATATATATATATATATATATATATATGTATATAAAGGCAAAGGCAAAGGGGATAAGGGCATAAGGGGGATAAGAGTGAGTGCTCAAATTACAGAGGTATAAGTTTTTGAGTATTCCTGGTAAATTATATGGGAGGATATTGATTGAGAGGGTGAAGCCATGTACAGAGCATCAGATTGGGGAAGAGCAGTGTGGTTTCAGAAGTGGTAGAGGATGTGTGGATTAGGTGTTTGCTTTGAAGAATGTATGTGAGAAATACTTAGAAAAGCAAATGGATTTGTATGTAGCATTTATGGATCTGGAGAAGGCATATGATAGAGTTGATAGAGATGCTCTGTGGAAGGTATTAAGAATATATGGTGTGGGAGGAAAGTTGTTAGAAGCAGTGAAAAGTTTTTATCGAGGATGTAAGGCATGTGTACGTGTAGGAAGAGAGGAAAGTGATTGGTTCTCAGTGAATGTAGGTTTGCGGCAGGGGTGTGTGATGTCTCCATGGTTGTTTAATTTGTTTATGGATGGGGTTGTTACGGGGGTGAATGCAAGAGTTTTGGAAAAAGGGGCAAGTATGAAGTCTGTTGTGGATGAGAGAGCTTGGGAAGTGAGTCAGTTGTTGTTCGCTGATGATACAGCGCTGGTGGCTGATCCATGTGAGAAACTGCAGAAGCTGGTGACTGAGTTTGGTAAAGTGTGTGAAAGAAGAAAGTTAAGAGTAAATGTGAATAAGAGTAAGGTTATTAGGTACAGTAGGGTTGAGGGTCAAGTCAATTGGGAGGTGAGTTTGAATGGAGAAAAACTGGAGGAAGTGAAGTTTTTTAGATATCTGGGAGTGGATCTGGCAGCGGATGGAACCATGGAAGCGGAAGTGGATCATAGGGTGGGGGAGGGGGCGAAAATTCTGGGAGCCTTGAAGAATGTGTGGAAGTCGAGAACATTATCTCGGAAAGGAAAAATGGGTATGTTTGAAGGAATAGTAGTTCCAACAATGTTGTATGGTTGCGAGGCGTGGGCTATGGATAGAGTTGTGCGCAGGAGGATGGATGTGCTGGGATTGAGATGTTTGAGGACAATGTGTGGTGTGAGGTGGTTTGATCGAGTAAGTAACGTAAGGGTAAGAGAGATGTGTGGAAATAAAAAGAGCGTGGTTGAGAGAGCAGAAGAGGGTGTTTTGAAATGGTTCGGGCACATGGAGAGAATGAGTGAGGGAAGATTGACCAAGAGAATATATGTGTCGGAGCTGGAGGGAACGAGGAGAAGAGGGACACCAAATTCGAGGTGGAAAGATGGAGTGAAAAAGATTTTGTGTGATCGGGGCCTGAACATGCAGGAGGGTGAAAGGAGGGCAAGGACTAGAGTGAATTGGAGCGATGTGGTATACCGAGGTTGACGTGCTGTCAGTGGATTGAATCAAGGCATGTGAAGAGTCTGGGGTAAACCATGGAAAGCTGTGTAGGTATGTATATTTGCGTGTGTGGACGTATGTATATACATGTGTATGGGGGTGGGTTGGGCCATTTCTTTCGTCTGTTTCCTTGCGCTACCTCGCAAACGCGGGAGACAGCGACAAAGCAAAAAAAAAAAAAAAGAATATATATATATATATATATATATATATATATATATATATATATATATATATATATATATATATATATATATATATTATTTTTTTTTTATTATACTTTGTCGCTGTCTCCCGCGTTTGAGAGGTAGCGCAAGGAAACAGACGAAAGAAATGGCCCAGCCCCCCCCCATACACATGTATATACATACGTCCACACACGCAAATATACACACCTACACAGCTTTCCATGTTTTACCCCAGACGCTTCACATGCCTGATTCAATCCACTGACAGCACGTCAACCCCGGTATACCACATCGCTCCAATTCACTCTATTCCTTGCCCTCCTTTCACCCTCCTGCATGTTCAGGCCCCGATCACACAAAATCTCTTTTCACTCCATCTTTCCACCTCCAATTTGGTCTCCCTCTTCTCCTCGTTCCCTCCACCTCCGACACATATATCCTCTTGGTCAATCTTTCCTCACTCATTCTCTCCATGTGCCCAAACCACTTCAAAACACCCTCTTCTGCTCTCTCAACCACGCTCTTTTTATTTCCACACATCTCTCTTACCCTTACGTTACTCACTCGATCAAACCACCTCACACCACACATTGTCCTCAAACATCTCATTTCCAGCACATCCATCCTCCTGCGCACAACTCTATCCATAGCCCACGCCTCGCAACCATACAACATTGTTGGAACCACTATTCCTTCAAACATACCCATTTTTGCTTTCCGAGATAATGTTCTCGACTTCCACACATTCCTCAAGGCCCCAGAATTTTCGCCCCCTCCCCCACCCTATGATCCACTTCCGCTTCCATGGTTCCATCCGCTGCCAGATCCACTCCCAGATATCTAAAACACTTCACTTCCTCCGGTTTTTCTCCATTCAAACTCACCTCCCAATTGACTTGACCCTCAACCCTACTGTACCTAATAACCTTGCTCTTATTCACATTTACTCTTAACTTTCTTCTTCCACACACTTTACCAAACTCAGTCACCAGCTTCTGCAGTTTCTCACATGAATCAGCCACCAGCGCTGTATCATCAGCGAACAACAACTGACTCACTTCCCAAGCTCTCTCATCCCCAACAGACTTCATACTTGCCCCTCTTTCCAAAACTCTTGCATTTACCTCCCTGACAACCCCATCCATAAACAAATTAAACAACCATGGAGACATCACACACCCCTGCCGCAAACCTACATTCACTGAGAACCAATCACTCTCCTCTCTTCCTACACGTACACATGCCTTACAACCTCGATAAAAACTTTTCACTGCTTCTAAGATCTTTCCTCCCACACCATATATTCTTAATACCTTCCACAGAGCATCTCTATCAACTCTATCATATGCCTTCTCCAGATCCATAAATGCTACATACAAATCCATTTGCTTTTCTAAGTATTTCTCACATACATTCTTCAAAGCAAACACCTGATCCACACATCCTCTACCACTTCTGAAACCACACTGCTCTTCCCCAATCTGATGCTCTGTACATGCCTTCACCCTCTCAATCAATACCCTCCCATATAATTTACCAGGAATACTCAACAAACTTATACCTCTGAAATTTGAGCACTCACTCTTATCCCCTTTGCCTTTGTACAATGGCACTATGCACGCATTTCGCCAATCCTCAGGCACCTCACCATGAGTCATACATACATTAAATAACCTTACCAACCAGTCAATAATACAGTCACCCCCTTTTTTAATGAATTCCACTGCAATACCATCCAAACCTGCTGCCTTGCCGGCTTTCATCTTCCGCAAAGCTTTTACTACCTCTTCTCTGTTTACCAAATCATTTTCCCTAACCCTCTCACTTTGCACAGCACCTCGACCAGAACACCCTATATCTGCCACTCTATCATCAAACACATCCAACAAACCTTCAAAATACTCAGTCCATCTCTTTCTCACATCACCACTACTTGTTATCACCTCCCCATTTGCGCCCTTCACTGAAGTTCCCATTTGCTCCCTTGTCTGACGCACTTTATTTACCTCCCTCCAGAACATCTTTTTATTCTCCCTAAAATTTAATGATACTCTCTCACCCCAACTTTCATTTGCCCTTCTTTTTCACCTCTACACCTTTCTCTTGACCTCCTGTGTCTTTCTTTTTATATATCTCCCACTCAATTGCATTTTTTTCCCTGCAAAAATCGTCCAAATGACTCTCTCTTCTCTTTCACTACTAATCTTACTTCTTCATCCCACCACTCACTACCCTTTCTAATCAACCCACCTCCCACTCTTCTCATGCCACAAGCATCTTTTGCGCAATCCATCACTGATTCCCTAAATACATCCCATTCCTCCCCCACTCCCCTTACTTCCATTGTTCTCACCTTTTCCATTCTGTACTCAGTCTCTCTTGGTACTTCCTCACACAAGTCTCCCTCCCAAGCTCACTTACTCTCACCACCCTCTTCACCCCAACATTCACTCTTCCTTTCTGAAAACCCATACAAATCTTCACATTAGCCTCCACAAGATAATGATCAGACATCCCTCCAGTTGCACCTCTCAGCACATTAACATCCAAAAGTCTCTCATTTGCGCGCCTGTAAATTAACACGTAATCCAATAACGCTCTCTGGCCATCTCTCCTACTTACAAGCTCTTCACCATTTCCATTTACAACACTGAACACCCCATGTATACCAATCATTCCCTAAACTGCCACATTACTCACCTTTGCATTCAAATCACCCATCACTATAACCCGGTCTCGTGCATCAAAACCACTAACACACTCATTTAGCTGCTCCCAAAACACTTGCCTTTCATGATCTTTCTTCTCATTCCCAAGTGCATATGCACCAATAATCACCCATCTCTCTCCATCAACTTTCAGTTTTACCCATATTAATTGAGAATTTACTTTCTTACATTCTATCACATACTCCCACAACTCCTGTTTCAGGAGTACTGCTACTCCTTCCCTAGCTCTTTTCCTCTCACTAACACCTGACTTTACTCCCAAGACATTCCCAAATCACTCTTCCCCTTTACCCTTGAGCTTCGTTTCACTCAGAGCCAAAACATCCAGGTTCCTTTCCTCAAACATACTACCAATCTCTCCTTTTTTCACATCTTGGTTACATCCACACACATTTCGACACCCCAGTCTGAGCCATCGAGGAGGATGAGCACTCCCCGCGTGACTCCTTCTTCTCTTTCCCATTTTAGAAAGTTAAAATATATATATATATATATATATATATATATATATATATATATATATATATATATATATATATATATATATATATATATATATATATATATATATATATATATATATATATGGGGAAGAGCAGTGTGGTTTCAGAAGTGGTAGAGGATGTGTGGATCAGGTGTTTGCTTTGAAGAATGTACGTGAGAAATACTTAGAAAAGCAAATGGATTTGTATGTAGCATTTATGGATCTGGAGAAGGCATATGATAGAGTTGATAGAGATGCTCTGTGGAAGGTATTAAGAATATATGGTGTGGGAGGAAAGTTGTTAGAAGCAGTGAAAAGTTTTTATCGAGAATGTAAGGCATGTGTACGTGTAGGAAGAGAGGAAAGTGATTGGTTCTCAGTGAATGTAGGTTTGCGGCAGGGGTGTGTGATGTCTCCATGGTTGTTTAATTTGTTTATGGATGGGGTTGTTAGGGAGGTAAATGCAAGAGTTTTGGAAAGAGGGGCAAGTATGAAGTCTGTTGGGGATGAGAGAGCTTGGAAGTGAGTCAGTTGTTGTTCGCTGATGATACAGCGCTGGTGGCTGATTCATGTGAGAAACTGCAGAAGCTGGTGACTGACTTTGGAAAAGTGTGTGGAAGAAGAAAGTTAAGAGTAAATGTGAATAAGAGCAAGGTTATTAGGTACAGTAGGGTTGAGGGTCAAGTCAATTGGGAGGTGAGTTTGAATGGAGAAAAACTGGAGGAAGTGAAGTGTTTTAGATATCTGGGAGTGGATCTGGCAGCGGATGGAACCATGGAAGCGGAGGTGGATCACAGGGTGGGGAAGGGGGCGAAAATCCTGGGGGCCTTGAAGAATGTGTGGAAGTCGAGAACATTATCTCGGAAAGCAAAAATGGGTATGTTTGAAGGAATAGTGGTTCCAACAATGTTGTATGGTTGCGAGGCGTGGGCTATGGATAGAGTTGTGCGCAGGAGGATGGATGTGCTGGAAATGAGATGTTTGAGGACAATGTGTGGTGTGAGGTGGTTTGATCGAGTGAGCAACGTAAGGGTAAGAGAGATGTGTGGAAATAAAAAGAGCGTGGTTGAGAGAGCAGAAGAGGGTGTTTTGAAGTGGTTTGGGCATATGGAGAGGATGAGTGAGGAAAGATTGACCAAGAGGATATATATGTCGGAGGTGGAGGGAACAAGGAGAAGAGGGAGACCAAATTGGAGGTGGAAAGATGGAGTGAAAAAGATTTTGTGTGATCGGGGCCTGAACATGCAGGAGGGTGAAAGGAGGGCAAGGAATAGAGTGAATTGGAGCGATGTGGTATACCGGGGTTGACGTGCTGTCAGTGGATTGAATCAAGGCATGTGAAGCGTCTGGGGTAAACCATGGAAAGCTGTGTAGGTATGTATATTTGCGTGTGTGGGCGTATGTATATACATGTGTATGGGGGGGGTTGGGCCATTTCTTTCGTCTGTTTCCTTGCGCTACCTCGCAAACGCGGGAGACAGCGACAAAGTATAATAAAAATTAAAATATATATATATATATATATATATATATATATATATATATATATATATATATATATATATATATATATATATATACATACATATATATATATATATATATATATATATATATATATATATATATATATATATATATATATATATATATATATATATATATATATATATATGTATATATACATATAAATATATATATATATATATATATATATATATATATATATATATATATATATATTATATATATATATATATATATATATATATATATATATATATATATATATATATATATATATATATATATATATATATATATATATATATATATATATATATATATATATATATATATATATATATATATATATATATATATATATATATACATATATATATATATATATATATATATATATATATATATATATATATATATATATATATATATATATATATATATATATATATATGTATATATATATATATATATATATATATATATATATGTATATATATATATATATATATATATATATATATATATATATATATATATATATATATATATATATATATATATATATATGTTAATGTGCTGAGTGGTGCAACTGGAGGGATGTCTGATCATTATCTTGTGGAGGCTACGGTGAAGATTTGTATGGGTTTTCAGAAAAGAAGAGTGAATGTTGGGGTGAAGAGGGTGGTGAGAGTAAGTGAGCTTGGGAAGGAGACTTGTGTGAGGAAGTACCAGGAAAGACTGAGTACAGAATGGAAAAAGGTGAGAACAATGGAAGTAAGGGGAGTGGGGGAGGAATGGGATGTATTTAGGGAATCAGTGATGGATTGCGCAAAAGATGCTTGTGGCATGAGAAGAGTGGGAGGTGGGTTGATTAGAAAGGGTAGTGAGTGGTGGGATGAAGAAGTAAGAGTATTAGTGAAAGAGAAGAGAGAGGCATTTGGACGATTTTGGCAGGGAAAAAATGAAATTGAGTGGGAGATGTATAAAGGAAAGAGACAGGAGGTCAAGAGAAAGGTGCAAGAGGTGAAAAAAAGGGCAAATGAGAGTTGGGGTGAGAGAGTATCATTAAATTTTAGGGAGAATAAAAAGATGTTCTGGAAGGAGGTAAATAAAGTGCGTAAGACAAGGTAGCAAATGGGAACTTCAGTGAAGGGCGCAAATGGGGAGGTGATAACAAGTAGTGGTGATGTGAGAAGGAGATGGAGTGAGTATTTTGAAGGTTTGTTGAATGTGTTTGATGATAGAGTGGCAGATATAGGGTGTTTTGGTCGAGGCGGTGTGCAAAGTGAGAGGGTTAGGGAAAATGATTTGGTAAACAGAGAAGAGGTAGTAAAAGCTTTGCGGAAGATGAAAGCCGGCAAGGCAGCAGGTTTGGATGGTATTGCAGTGGAATTTAATAAAAAAGGGGGTGACTGTATTGTTGACTGGTTGGTAAGGTTATTTAATGTATGTATGACTCATGGTGAGGTGCCTGAGGATTGGCGGAATGCGTGCATAGTGCCATTGTACAAAGGCAAAGGGGATATGAGTGAGTGCTCAAATTACAGAGGTATAAGTTTGTTGAGTATTCCTGGTAAATTATATGGGAGGATATTGATATAGAGGGTGAAGGCATATACATAGCATCATATTGGGGAAGAGCAGTGTGGTTTCAGAAGTGGTAGAGGATGTGTGGATCAGGTGTTTGCTTTGAAGAATGTATGTGAGGAATACTTAGAAATCAAATGGATTTGTATGTAGCATTTATGGATCTGGAGAAGGCATATGATAGAGTTGATAGAGATGCTCAGTGGAAGGTATTAAGAATATATGCTGTGGTTCAAGTTGTTAGAAGCAGTGAAAAGTTTTTATCAAGGATGTAAGGCATGTGTACGTGTAGGAAGAGAGGAAAGTGATTGGTTCTCAGTGAATGTAGGTTTGCGGCAGGGGTGTTTGATGTCTCCATGGTTGTTTAATTTCTTTATGGATGGGGTTGTTAGGGAGGTGAATGCAAGAGTTTTGGAAAGAGGGGCAAGTATGAAGTCTGTTGGGGATGAGAGAGCTTGGGAAGTGAGTCAGTTGTTGTTCGCTGATGATACAGCGCTGGTGGCTGATTCATGTGAGAAACTGCAGAAGCTGGTGACTGAGTTTGGAAAAGTGTGTGAAAGAAGAAAGTTAAGAGTAAATGTGAATAAGAGCAAGGTTATTAGGTACAGTAGGGTTGAGGGTCAAGTCAATTGGGAGGTGAGTTTGAATGGAGAAAAACTGGAGGAAGTGAAGTGTTTTAGATATCTGGGAGTGGATCTGGCAGCGGATGGAACCATGGAAGCGGAAATGGATCATAGGGTGGGGGAGGGGGCGAAAATTCTGGGAGCCTTAAACAATGTGTGGAAGTCGAGAACATTATCTCGGAAAGCAAAAATGGGTATGTTTGAAGGAATAGTGGTTCCAGCAATGTTGTATGGTTGCGAGGTGTGGGCTATGGATAGAGTTGTGCGCAGGAGGATGGATGTGCTGGAAATGAGATGTTTGAGGACAATGTGTGGTGTGAGGTGGTTTGATCGAGTAAGTAACGTAAGGGTAAGAGAGATGTGTGGAAATAAAAAGAGCGTGGTTGAGAGAGCAGAAGATGGTGTTTTGAAATGGTTCGGGCACATGGAGAGAATGATTGAGGAAAGATTGACCAAGAGAATATATGTGTCGGAGGTGGAGGGAACGAGGAGAAGTGGGAGACCAAATTGGAGGTGGAAAGATGGAGTGAAAAAGATTTTGTGTGATCGGGGCCTGAACATGCAGGAGGGTGAAAGGAGGGCAAGGAATAGAGTGAATTGGAGTGATGTGGTATACCGGGGTTGACGTGCTCTCAGTGGATTGAATCAATGCATGTGAAGTGTCTGGGGTAAACCATGGAAAGCTGTGTAGGTATGTATATTTGCGTGTGTGGACGTATGTATATACATGTGTATGGGGGTTGGTTTGGGCCATTTCTTTCGTCTGTTTCCTTGCGCTACCTCGCAAACGCGGGAAACAGCGAGAAAGCAAAAAAAAAAAAAAAATATATATATATATATATATATATATATATATATATATATATATGTATATATATATATATATATATATATATATATATATATATATATATATATATATATATATATATATATATATATATTTTTTTTTTTTTTTTCAAACTATTTGCCATTTCCCGCGTTAGCGAGGTAGCGTTAAGAACAGAGGACTGGGCCTTTGAGGGAATATCCTCACCTGGGCCCCTTCTCTGTTCCCTCTTTTGGAAAATTAAAAAAAAAAAAAAAAAAAAAAAAATGAGAGGGGAGGATTTCCAGCCCCCCGCTCCCTCCCCTTTTAGTCGCCTTCTACGACACGCAGGGAATACGTGGGAAGTATTCTTTCTCCCCTATCCCCGGGGATAAATACATATATATATATATATGTATATATATATATATATATATATATATATATATATATATATATATATATATATATATATATATATATATATATATATATATATATATATATATATATATATATATATATATATATATATATATATATATATATATATATATATATATATATATATATATATTGAAGGGGGCTTGGTGAGAATATTCCCTCAAAGGCCCAATTATCTGTTCTTAACGCTGCCTCGCTAACGCGACACATGGCGAATAGTTTGAAAGATATATATATATATATATATATATATATATATATATATCTTTCTTTCAAAATATTCGCCATGTGTCGCGTTAGCGAGGTAGCGTTAAGAAAAGATAATTTGGGCTTTGAGGGAATATTCTCACCAAGCCCCCTTCAATGTTCACTCTTTTGGAAAATTAAAAAAAAAATAATGAGAGGGGAGGATTTCCATCCCCCCCTCTCCCTCCCCGTTTAGTCGCCTTCTACGACACGAAGGGAATACGTGTCGTAAATATATTTTATTTTTTATTTATTATACTTTGTCGCTGTCTCCCGCGTTTGCGAGGTAGCGCAAGGAAACAGACGAAAGAAATGGCCCAACCCCCCCCCATACACATGTATATACATACGCCCACACACGCAAATATACATACCTACACAGCTTTCCATGGTTTACCCCAGACGCTTCACATGCCTTGATTCAATCCACTGACAGCACGTCAACCCCGGTATACCACATCGCCCCAATTCACTCTATTCCTTGCCCTCCTTTCACCCTCCTGCATGTTCAGGCCCCGATCACACAAAATCTTTTTCACTCCATCTTTCCACCTCCAATTTGGTCTCCCTCTTCTCCTTGTTCCCTCCACCTCCGACACATATATCCTCTTGGTCAATCTTTCCTCACTCATCCTCTCCATATGCCCAAACCACTTCAAAACACCCTCTTCTGCTGTCTCAACCACGCTCTTTTTATTTCCACACATCTCTCTTACCCTTACGTTGCTCACTCGATCAAACCACCTCACACCACACATTGTCCTCAAACATCTCATTTCCAGCACATCCATCCTCCTGCGCACAACTCTATCCATAGCCCACGCCTCGCAACCATACAACATTGTTGGAACCACTATTCCTTCAAACATACCCATTTTTCCTTTCCGAGATAATGTTCTCGACTTCCACACATTCTTCAAGGCCCCCAGGATTTTCGCCCCCTCCCCCACCCTATGATCCACCTCCGCTTCCATGGTTCCATCCGCTGCCAGATCCACTCCCAGATATCTAAAACACTTCACTTCCTCCAGTTTTTCTCCATTCAAACTCACCTCCCAATTGACTTGACCCTCAACCCTACTGTACCTAATAACCTTGCTCTTATTCACATTTACTCTTAACTTTCTTCTTCCACACACTTTTCCAAACTCAGTCACCAGCTTCTGCAGTTTCTCACATGAATCAGCCACCAGCGCTGTATCATATATATATATATATATATATATATATATATATATATATATATATATATATATATACATATATATATATATATATATATATATATATATATTTATATATATATTGCTTTATCGCTGTCTCCTGCGTTTGCGAGGTAGCGGAAGGAAACAGACGAAAGAAATGGCGCAACCCAACCCCATACACATGTATATATGTATATGTATACACGTCCACACACGCAACTATACATATCCATTCATCTCAATGTACATATATATATATATATATATATATATATATATATATATATATATATATATATATATATATATATATATATATTTATATATATATATATATATATTTATATATATATATATATATATATATATATATATATATTTTTTTTTTTTTTTTTCATACTATTCGCCATTTCCCGCATTAGCGAGGTAGCGCTAAGAACAGAGGACTGGGCCTTTGAGGGAATATCCTCACCTGGCCCCCTTCTCTGTTCCTTCTTTTGGAAAAAAAAAAAAAAAAAAAAAAAAAAACGAGAGGGGAGGATTTCCAGCCCCCCGCTCCCTTCCCTTTTAGTCGCCTTCTACGACACGCAGGGAATACGTATATATATATATATATATATATATATATATATATATATATATATATATATATATATATATATATATATATATGAGGGCTCTGTACATGCCCTCACCCTCTCAATGAATGCCCTCCCATATAATTTACCAGGAATACTCAACAAACTTATACCTCTGTAATTTGAGCACTCACACTTATCCACTTTGCCTGTGTACAAATGAGTGGGAGATGTATAAAAAAAAGAGACAGGAGGTCAAGAGAATGGTGCAAGAGGTGAAAAAAAGGGCAAGTGAGAGTTGGGGTGAGAGAGTATCATTAGATTTTAAGGAGAATAAAAAGATGTTTTGGAGGGAGGTAAATAAAGTGCGTAAGAGAAGGGAGCAAATGGGAACTTCAGTGAAGGGGGCTAATGGGGATGTGACAAAGTAATAGTGATGTGAGAAGGAGACGGAGTGAGCATTTTGAAGGTCTGTTGAATGTGTTTGATGATAGAGTGGCAGATATAGGGTGTTTTGGTCGAGGTGGTGTGCAAAGTGAGAGGGTTTGGGAAAATGATCTAGTAAACTGAGAAGAGGTAGTAAAAGCGTTGCGGAAGATGAAAGCCGGCAAGGCAGCAGGTTTAGGTGGTATTGCAGTGGAATATATCAAAAAAAGGGGGTGACTGTATTGTTGACTGGTTGGTAAGGTAATTTAATGTATGATTCATGGTGAGGTGCATGAGGATTGGCGGAATGCTTGCATAGTGCCATTGTAGAAAGGCAAAGGGGATAAGATTGAGTGCTCACATTACAGATAAATGTATATATATATATATATATATATATATATATATATATATATATATATATATATATATATATATATATATATATATATATATATATATATATATATATATATATATATATATATATATATATATATGTACATCCTCGATAAAATCTTTTCACTTCTTCTATCAACTTACCTCCCACACCATATATTCTTAATACCTTCCACGGAACATCTCTATCAACTCTATCATATGCCTTCTCCAGATCCATAAATGCTACATAGCAATCCATTGGCTTTTCTAAGTATTTCTCACATATATTCTTCAAAGGCAAACACCTGATCCACACATCCTCTACAACTTCTGAAACCACACCGCTCTTCTGCAATCTGATGCCTGTACGTGCGTATACCTTCTCAATCAATACCCTCCCATATAATTTACCAGGAATACTGAACAAACTTATAACTCTGTAATTTGAGCACTCACTTTTATCCCATTTGCCTTTGTACAATGTCACTATGCATGCATTTCGCCAACCCTCAGGCACCTCACCATGATTCATACATACATTGAATAACCTTACCAACCAGTAAACAACACAGTCACCCCCTTTTTTAATGAATTCCAATGCAATACCATCTAAACCCGCCGACTTGCCGGCTTTAATCATCCGGAAAGCTTTGACTACGTCTTCTCTGTTTACCAAATCATTTTCCTTAACCCTCTCCCTTTGCACACCACCTCGACCAAAACACCCTATATCTGCCAATCTATCATTTAACATATTCACCAAACCTTCAAAATACTCACTCTATCTCCTTCTCACACAACCAACACTTGTTATCACCTACCCATTAGCCTCCTTCACTGATGTTCCCATTTGTTCCCTTGTCTTACGCAGTTTATTTACTACCTTCCAAAACATCTTTTTTTCTCCCTAAAATTTAACTATACTCTCTCACCCGAACTCTCATTTGCCTTCCTTTTCACCTCTTGCACCTTTCTCTTGATCTCCTGCCTCTTTTTTTTTATACATCTCCCACTGATATGCATTGTTTCCCTGCAAAAATCGTCCTAATGCCTCTCTCTTCTCTTTCACTAGTAATCCTATTTCTTCATCCCACCACTTACAACCATCTCTAATCTGCCCACCTCCCACGCTTCTCATGCTACAAGCATCTTTTGCGCAAGCCATCACTGCCTCCCTAAATACATCCCATTCCTCCCCCACTCCCCTTACGTCCTTTGTTCTCACAATTTTCCATTCTGTACCCAGTCTCTCCTGGTGCTTCCTCACAGAAGTCTCCTTCCCAAGCTCACTTTCTCTCACCACTCTCTTCACCCCAACATTCTCTCTTCTTTTCTGGAAACCTCTACAAATCTTCACCTTCGCCTCCACAAGGTAATGATTAGACATTCCTCCACTTGCACCTCTCAGCACGCGCCTATCAATTAACACGTAATCCAATAATGTTCTCTGGCCATCTCTCCCACTTACATAGGTATACTTATATATATATCTCTTTTTAAACCAGGTATTCCCAACCACCAGTCCTTTTTCAGCACATAAATCTACAAGCTCTTCACCTTTTCCATTTACAACACTTAACACCCCATGTACACCAATTATTCCCTCAACTGCCACATTACTCACCTTTGCATTCAAGTCACCCATCCTTATAACCCGGTCTCGTGCATCAAAAGGTCTAACACACTCACTCAGCTGCTCCGAAAACACTTGCTTCTCATGATCTTTCTTCTCATGCCGAGGTGCATATGCACCAATAATCACCCATCTCTCTCCATCCTCTTTCAGTTTTACCCATATCAATCTAGAGTTTAATTTCTTACACTCTATCACATACTCCCACCACTCCTGTTTCAGGAGTAGTGCTACTCCTTCCCTTGCTCTTGTCTTCTCACTAACCCCTGACTTTACTCCCAAGACATTCCCAAACCACTATTCCCCTTTACCGTTGAGCCTCGTTTCACTCAGAGCCAAAATATCCAGGTTCCTTTCTTCAAACTTACTACCCATCTCTCCTTTTTTCTTATCCTGGTTACATCCATTTGGCAGCGGATGGATCTATGAAAGCGGAAGTGAATCATAAGGTGAGGTAGGGGGCGAAAGTTCTGGGAGCCTTGAAGAATGTGTTGAAGTCGAGAACATTATCTCGGAAAGCAAAAATGGGTATATTTGAAGGAATAGTGGTTCCAACAATGTTTTATGGTTGCGAAGAGTGGGCTATGGATAGAGTTGTGCGCAGGAGGGTGGATGTGCTGGAAATGAGAGTTTTGAGGACAATATGTGGTGTGAGGTGGTTTGATCGAGTAAGTGATAATTGGGTACGAGAGATGTGTGGTAATAAAAAGAGTGTGGTTGAGATAGCAGAAGGGGGTGTTTTGAAATGGTTTGGTCACATGGAGATAATGAATTAGGAAAGATTGACCAAGAGGATATACGTGTCAGAGGTGAGGGAACGAGGAGAAGTGGGAGACCAAATTGGAGGTGGAAAGATGGAGTGAAAAAGATTTTGAGTGATCGGAGCCTGAACATGCAGGATGGTGAAGGGCATGCAAGGAATAGAGTGAATTGGAACGATGTGGTATACCGGGATCGACGTGCTGTCAATGGATTGAGCTAGGGCATGTGAAGCGTTTGGGGTAAACCATGGAAAGTTCTGTATGGCCTGGATGTGGAAAGGGCGCTGTGGTTTCGGTGCATTATTACATGAGCGGGGAGGGTGTTGTATTCCATGTGTGGCGAGGTGGCGATGAGAATGAATAAAGGCAGACAGTATGAATTATGTACATTTGTATATATGTATATGTCTGTGTTTGTATATATATGTATACATTTAGTTGTATAGGTATGTTATTTGTGTGTGTGGATGTGTATGTATATCCATGTGTATGTGGGTGGGTTGGGCCATTCTTTCGTTTGTTTCCTTGCGCTACCTTGATAACGCGGGAGACAGCGACAAAGCAAAATAAGTAATAATATATATGTACATATATATATATATATATATATATATATATATATATATATATATATATATATATATATATATATATATATATATATATATATATATATATATACATATATATATATATATATATATATATATATATATATACATATATATATATATATATAAAGATATTACCACATAGTCTCCAAACCAGTGCTAGACGATTCAACCACCAAATATATAACGTAATGCATAGTCAAAGTTAAGAAGTGGTAACTCCTCTGATAGAAGGCTAGATGAATGTCAGAATGATCAGTAGATAATAGATGTATGACGTTTGTCACTAAGTGTTATGATATGCTAATATTAGAACATGCAAGTCACACATAATAAAGTACGTCATAAGAAGTAACCTGGAAACAGGATGTAGACTAATTCCTGCAAAGCTAACTACATGATGAGGTAGTTGCTTGTTACTCTCCTGGTGTATTTATTAACGTTGTTGAAATATTGCTGTCTATTTCTGAATTAGGCTGTTAGATGACGTCACGTGAAGACGACGTGATATATCCATAATGAATGTTATGTAATAACGTATGATATGTAATTCCAACGTCACAATATGGCAATATTCATGGTTGGAAAACCTGCATTATAGGATGAAGGAAATGATGCAGAGTTGTCTACCATATCATTACATACAAACTATTGTGGACAAACAACATTACATTCATCTAGTAAGTTATTAATATCACATAAGATACTATTGATACGTAGATCAGATCACAGTGACTCATTAGTAACATGTAACAGCACTGAATATCCAATTACAAACACGAACCAACATATCAATATTCTGTCCATCCTCACTTTATGACCAATCACACCCTGCAGTCGTTTTGGCATTGATTCTACCAGTCGTCCGACTGTTTTGTATATATTTTCACGCTCATATCTTGAACTATTTTGTCGCCAATAATATTGTTTATAATGGGTTGTTGAAGAAAATGTCTTTGTTACTAAATATGACACGTGCCCAGAAGTCCATAACGTTCATGTGCTGCCTTACAAAGGTGAGTCGTCCTTCACGATGACTGTCAGTAATGTTTCTTTATTAGCAAGTCACCTGTTCTGGAAATGGTCTCCGTCAGAAGCATCTCTGATGACATGATCTTCACGTGCTGTTGTCGCATGTGGTCGTCCTGTTCTCTAATGATCACGTAAACTACCCCTCTTCTTACCAACTTCATAACCACAGGTATACCGACCGTGTCTCTGGCAATTCCTATTTCTCTTCATATTTCTGTTGGTGATTTACCAATTTCACTCATGCCAATAATGTTTCCTCATATTGTTACTTTATCACGATGATTGTCGTTCATCTTGTATTGGCTAACACGTCATCAAGACGATAGTAGATATAATGTATTCTGGCCTGCTGTGCAGTGGTAAGTCAGACTTTGCTTACCCTGGCAAACCTAGACATCTAGCATATATTGCCTGTCTATGGTTTTGTTAATATGTTCTCATATCTATTCTCTAAATAACACATACTAACACGTGTATTTTGTACTGCCTGATATCTTACCCAGGAAGAATCATATATATATGATATAGACGAAATTTGTTTTGTAATAACCCTGTTGTCATTCGTGAACAATGCTGAGCCAGTTCAGTAGTTCTCAGTAGTACAGTTGCCAAGTGTTGCCATGTTTTGAACTCACAGAGTGGACACAACATGGATATTCCCCTGCTTACTGGTAGTGTAAGTCACGCAGTATGTCGTGCCTAAAGCATAAGTACATACAAGCAGTAATACAGTTCACTCATTCCCCGTCTTTACGAGCTGTTATACATATTGGTAAACGTATTATGAACATAAAAACACTACATTACTTTCATGATTATGACAATCTTTATATTATTCATAATATATATTACACTTATTATACTTTGTCGCAGTCTCCCGCGTTAGCGAGGTAGCGCAAGGAAACAGACGAAAGAATGGCCCAACCCACCCACATTAACATGTATATACATACACGTCCACACACGCACATATACATACCTATACATCTCAACGTATACATATATTTATATATACACACACAGACATATACATGTAACACATGGATATAATTCATACTTTCTGCCTTTATTCGTTCTCATCGCCATCCCGCCACACACGAAATGACAACCCCCTTCCCCGCATGCGCGCGAGGTAGCGATAGGAAAAGACAATAAAGGCCACATTCGTTCAAACTCAGTCTCTAGCGGTCATGTATAATGCACCGAAACCACAGCTCCCTTTCCACATCCAGGCCCTACAAAACTTTCCGTGGTTTACCCCAGACACTTCACATGCCCTGGTTCAACCCAGTGACAGCACCTCGACCCCAGTATACCACATCGTTCCAATTCACTCCATTCCTTCCACGACTTTCGCCCTCCTGTATGTTCAGGCCCCTATCACTCAAAATTCTTTTCACTCCATCTTTTCACCTCCGATTTGGCCTCCCACTTCTCCTCATTCCCTCCACCTCTGACATATATATCCTTTGTCAATCTTTCCTCACTCATTCTCTCCTTGTGACCAAACCATTTCAAAACACAGTCTTCTGCTCTCACAAACACACTCTTTGTGTTACCACATATCTCTCTTACCCTTTCATTACTTAATCGATCAAACCACCTCACGCCACATATAGTCCTCAAACATCTTATTTCCAGCACATCCGCCCTCATACGCACAACCCTATCTATAGCCCACGCCTCGCAACCATATAACATTGTTGGAACAACTATTCCTTCAAACATACCCATTTTTGCTTTCCGAGATAATGTTCTCGTCATCTACACATTTTTCAACGCTCCCAGAGTTTTCGCCCCCTCTCCCAACCTATGACTCACTTCCTCTTCCATGGTTCCATCCGTTGCCAAATCTGCTACCACATATCTAAAACACTTCAGTTCCTCCAGTTTTTCTCCATTCAAACTGACCGCCCAATTGACTTGTCCCTCAAACCTACTGTACCTAAGAAGTCTATTCACATTTACTCTCAGCTTTCTTTTTTCACACACTTTACCAAACTCAGTCACCAGCTTCTGCAGTTTCTCACATGAATCAGACACCAGCGCTGTATCATCAGCGAACAACAACTGACTCACTGCTCAAGCCCTCTAATCCACAACAGACAGCATACTTGCTCCTTTCTCCAAAACTCTTACATTCACCTCCCTAACAACCCCATCCATAAACAAAGTAACAACCATGGAAACATCAGGCACCCCTGCCGCAAACCAACATTCACTGAGAACCAATCACTTTCCTCTCTTCCTACTCGTACACATGCCTTACATCCTCGATGAAAACTTTTCATTGCTTCTAACAACTTGCCTCCCGCACCGTATATTCTTAATACCTTCCACAGAGCATCTCTATCAACTCTATCATATTCCTTCTCCAGATCCATAAATGCAACGTACAAATCCATATGCTTTTCTAAGTATTTCTTACATACATTCTTCAAAGCAAACATCTGATCCACACATCCTCTATCACTTCTGAAACCACACTGCTCTTCCCGAATCTGGTGCTCTGTACATGCCTTCACCCTCTCAATCAATACCCTCCCATATAATTTACCAGGAATACTCAACAAAGTTATACCTCTGTAATTTGAGCACTCACCTTTATCCCTTTTGCCTATGGACAATGACAATATACATGCAATCCGCAAATCCTCAGGCACCTCACCATGAGTCATACATACATTAAATATCCTTACCAACTAGTCAACAACACAGACAACCGCTTTTTAATAAATTCCACTGCAATACCATCCAAACCCGTCGCCTTGCCGGCTTTCATCTTCCGCAAAGCTTTTACTACCTCTTCTCTGTTTACCAGATCATTCCCCCTGACCCTTTCACTTCGCACACCACCTCGACCAAAACACCCTATATCTGCCACTCTATCATCTAGCTCATTCAACAGACCATAAAAATACTCATTCCATCTTCTTACATCACTACTACGCATTATTACCTTCCCATTATTCCCCTTCACTTTTGTTCCCATTTGTTCTCTTGTCTTACGCACTTTATTTACCTCCTTCCAGAACATTTTTATTCTCCATAAGATTTAATGATACTCTCTCACACCAACTCTCATTTGCCCTCTTTTTCGCCTCTTGCACCTTTCTCTTGACCTCCTGCCTCTTTCTTTTATACATTTCCCAGTCAATTGCACTATATCCTGCAAAACTCGTTTAAATGTCTCTCTCTTCTCTTTCTCTAATAATCTTATTTCTTCATCCCACCGCCCACTACCCTTTCTAATCTTCCCATCCCACGCTTCTCATACCACAAGCATCATCAGCACAAGCCATCACTGCTTTCCTAAATACATCCCATTCTTCCCCCACTCCCCCTACCTCCTTTGCTTTCACCTTTTTCCATTCTACGCTCATTCTCTCCTGGTACTTCCTCACACAAGTCTCCTTCCCAAGATCACTTACTCTCACCACTCTCTTTACCACAACATTCTCTCTACTTTTCTGAAAACCTCTACAAATCCTCATCTTCGCCTCCACAAGTAATGATCAGACATCCCTCCAGTTACACCTCTCAGCATATTAACATCCAAAAGTCTCTGTTTTGCGCTCCTATCAATTAACATGTAATGCAATAACGCTCTCTGGCCATCTCTCCCACTTGCATACGTATACTTATGTATATCTCTCTTTTTAAACCAGGTTTTCCCAATCGCCAATCCTTTTTCAGCACACAATTCTTCAAGCTCTTCACCATTTCCGTTTACAACACTGAACACCCCATATACACCAATTATTCCCTCAACTGCCACATTACTCACCTTTGCATTCAAATCACCCATCATTATAACCCGGTCTCGTGCATCAAAACTACTAACACACTCATTCAGTTGCTCCCAAAACACTTGCCTCTCGTGATCTCTCTTCTCATGCCCAGGTGCATATACACCAATAATCACCCATCTCTCTCCATCCACCTTCAGTTTTACCCATATCAATCTAGAGTTTACTTTCGTACACTCTATCACATACTCCCACCACTTCTGTTTCAGGGGTAGTGCTGTTCCTTCCCTTGCTCTTGTACTCTCACCAACCCCTGACTTTACTCCCAAGACATTCCCAAACCACTCTTCCCCTTTACCCTTGAGCTTCGTTTCACTCAGAGCCAAAACATCCAGGTTCCTTTGCTCAAACATACCACCTATCTCTCCTCTTTTCTCATCTTGGTTACATCCACACACATTTAAACACCCTAATCTGAGCCTTCGAGGAGGATGAGCACTCCCCGCGTGACTTCTTCTTCTGTTATCCCTTTTAAAAAGTTAAAATACAAGGAGGGGAGGGTTTCTAGCCCCCCGCTCGCGTCCCCTTTAGTCGCCTTCTACGACACGTGACGAATGCGTGGGAAGCATTCTTTCTTCCCTATCCACAGGGATAGACAATCTTTATATAAACGTGTAATTGTGGTCTTTTCTTCTGCACCGAGCCGCTGTGACTTGGGTAGGCTGGGTCATAGTGTGTTTAAGGAGAATTAAGTAGTGTGTGCGTGTGTCATACATTACCCCAGAATTCGTTCCCTACAAAATTTTGTCGTCCTCCCTACCCTCGTCAATACGCCTCACCCCTGTCTTTCTCACTGGGCACCACGCCAATTTGTCTCCCTCCTCCTGTTCTACATAATTAAGCAAATAATCAGTCAGGTACCCAGCATTGACTTTTTTTTTCTTTTTTTTAATAGACAGGGAATTAACACGCAATATAGTGATAAATACAAGCTTTACTTCATATAACGTCCGGCTATAGCTAGATGGTATATAGATAATTTCTTATGCCAGTTTCACATATATTGACGTATTCCCTTACGAAGTCATATTGTATCGTCCGCTATTCATATAGTCTTGTATGTCTGATACTCATTCTCAAACCATTTCACCTGTGGTTTAATATATTCGATACGCCAGTATTATGCACGCTGTTGATAAAGGTTCCGAATTGATTACCTGAATGTTAGCAAATTGGTGACTGTACGGCTGTCTGTGAATGCACACTGAGCGTTCAGCAGTAATGAACCAGTAACATTGTCCCTTACGTATGCTTCCGGAACCTTGAATGAATACTATATATACCTTGAATACTATATATGAACCTTGAATGAATAACATATGTTTACAACGTCTGTCAGATCCAGGTTTTGCTAACTGTGTCCAGTAAATTTTGGTCGGAGCTGTACAAACGCAGATGTATATGAACATGAATATCGTGCATTTGAGAGCAAAATCTTATAAAGAGCATAATGTGTTTCATTTATCATACTTAGTCACTGTCTCCCACTCACATACATAAACGCCCGCACATGCACATATACATACCTATACATTTCAAAGCATGCATATATATATATATATATATATATTTTTTTTTTTTTTTTAAACTATTCGCCATTTCCCGCGTTAGCGAGGTAGCGTTAAGAACAGAGGACTGGGCCTTTGTGGAACATCCTCACCTGGCCCCCCTCTGTTCCTTCTTTTGGAGAATTAAAAAAAAACGAGAGGGGAGGATTTCCAGCCTCCCGCTCCCTCCCCTTTTAGTCGCCTTCTATGACACGCAGGAAATACGTGGGAAGTACTCTTAATCCCCTATCCCCAGGGATAATATATATATATATATATATATATATATATATATATATATATATATATATATATATATATATATATATGTATATATATATATATATATATATATATATATATATATATATATATATATATATATATATATATATATATATATATATATATACATATATATATATATATATATATTTCCTGGGGATAGGGGAGAAAGAATACTTCCCACGTATTCCCTGCGTGTCGTAGAAGGCGACTAAAAGGGAAGGGAGCGGGGGGCTGGAAATCCTCCCCTCTCGTTTTTTTTTTTTTTTTTTTTTTTTTTTCCAAAAGAAGTAACAGAGAAGAGGTCCAGGTGAGGATATTCCCTCAAAGGCCCAGTCCTCTGTTCTTAACGCTACCTCGCTATCGCGGGAAATAGCGAATAGTATGAAAAAAAAAAATAATATATATATATATATATATATATATATACATATATATATATATATATATATATATGTATATATGTATACATATATATATATATATATATATATATATATATATATATATATATATATATATATATATATATATATATATATATATATATACATATATTTTCTTCTTTTAAACTATTCGCCATTTTCCGCGTTATATATATATATATATATATATATATATATATATATATATATATATATATATATATATATATATATATATATATATATATATATATATATTATTTTTTTTTTTTTTTTGCTTTGTCGCTGTCTCCCGCGTTTGCGAGGTAGCGCAAGGAAACAGACGAAAGAAATGGCCCAACCCACCCCCATACACATGCATATACATACGTCCACACACGCAAATATACATACCTACACAGCTTTCCATGGTTTACCCCAGACGCTTCACATGCCCTGATTCAATATACTGACAGCACTTCAACCCCGGTATACCACATCGCTCCAATTCACTCTATTCCTTGCCCTCCTTTCACCCTCCTGCATGTTCAGGTCCCGATCACACAAAATCTTTTTCACTCCATCTTTCCACCTCCAATTTGGTCTCCCTCTTCTCCTCGTTCCCTCCACCGCCGACACATATATCGTCTTGGTCAATCTTTCCTCACTCATTCTCTCCATGTGCCCAAACCATTTCAAAACACCCTCTTCTGCTCTCTCAACCACGCTCTTTTTATTTCCACACATCTCTCTTACCCTTACGTTACTTACTCGATCAAACCACCTCACACCACACATTGTCCTCAGACATCTCATTTCCAGCACATCCATCCTCCTGCGCACAACTCTATCCATAGCCCACGCCTCGCAACCATACAACATTGTTGGAACCACTATTCCTTCAAACATACCCATTTTTGCTTTCCGAGATAATGTTCTCGACTTCCACACATTCTTCAAGGCTCCCAGAATTCTCGCCCCCTCCCCCATCCTACGATCCACTTCCGCTTCCATGGTTCCATCCGCTGCCAGATCCACTCCCAGATATCTAAAACACTTTACTTGCTCCAGTTTTTCTCCATTCAAACTTATCTCCCAATTGACTTGACCCTCAACCCTACTGTACCTAATAACCTTGCTCTTATTCACATTTACTCTTAACTTTCTTCTTTCACACACTTTACCAAACTCAGTCACCAGCTTCTGCAGTTTCTCATATGAATCAGCCACCAGCGCTGTATCATCAGCGAACAACAACTGACTCACTTCCCAAGCTCTCTCATCCCCAACAGACTTCATACTTGCCCCTCTTTCCAAAACTCTTGCATTCACCTCCCTAACAACCCCATCCATAAACAAATTAAACAACCATGGAGACATCACACACCCCTGCTGCAAACCTACATTCACTGAGAACCAATCACTTTCCTCTCTTCCTACACGTACACATGCCTTACATCCTCGATAAAAACTTTTCACTGCTTCTAACAACTTGCCTCCCACACCATATATTCTTAATACCTTCCACAGAGCATCTCCATCAACTCTATCATATGCCTTCTCCAGATCCATAAATGCTACATACAAATCCATTTGCTTTTCTAAGTATTTCTCACATACATTCTTCAAAGCAAACACCTGATCCACACATCCTCTACCACTTTTGAAACCACATATTCTTTCTTTTTCTTTTAAACTATTCGCCATTTCCCGTGTTAGCGAGGTAGCGTTAAGAACAGAGGATTGGGCCTTTGTGGAATATCCTCACCTGGCCCCACTCTGTTCCTTCTTTTGGAAAAGAAAAAAAAAAACGAGAGGGGAGGATTTCCAGCCACCCGCTCCCTTCCCCTTTAGTCGCCTTCTACGACACGCAGGGAATACGTGGGAAGTATTCTTTCTCCCCTATCCCCAGGGATAAAACCACATATATATATATATATATATATATATATATATATATATATATATATATATATATATATATATATATATATATATATATATATATATATATATATATATATATATATATATATATATATATATATATATATATATATATATACAAACAAAGTGCATAGGAACGCGCACCTTCATAGAACATACAAACCTCCAACAGCCAGGATATATATATATATATATATATATATATATATATATATATATATATATATATATATATATATATATATATATATATATATATATATATACAAATATACACGTGTACACATCCACACTTGCTACTTTGATCCCTTCCCGTCACCACCCAGCCACACATGAAATGGCACCCCCTCCCCCAAGCGCGCGCTCAGTCTCTGGATGTCATGTGTAATGTGCCGTAACCACAGCTCCCTTTCCATATCCAAGCCCCACAAAACTTTCCATGGTTTACCCCAGACGCTTTACAAGCCCTGGTACAATCCATCGACAGCACGTCGACCCCGGTTTACCACATCGTTCCAATTCACTCTATTCCTTGCACGCCTTTTACCCTCCTGTATGTTCAGGCCCCGATCGCTGAAAATCTTTTTCACTCCATCCTTAAACCTCCAATATGATCTCCCACCTCTTCAGGTAATCAAACCATTTCAATACACCCTCTTCCGCGCTCTCAACCACACTCTTTTATTACCACACATCTCTCGTACCCTTTCATTACTTAATCAAACCACCTCACACCACATATTGTCCTCAAACATCTCATTTCCAACACATCCATCCTTGTCCGCACAACCCTATCTATAGCCCATGATTCGCAACCATATAAAATTATTGGAACCATCATTCCTTCGACCATACCCATTTTTGTTCTCAGAGATAACGTTCTCGCCTTCCACACATTCTTCAACGCTCCCAGAACCTTCGCCCACTCCCCCACCCTGTGACTCACTTCCGCCTCCATGGTTCCAACCGCTGCTAAATTCACTCCGAGATATCTAAAACTTTTTCACTTCCTCCAGCTTTCCTCCATTCAAACTTACTTCCCAAATAACTTGCCCCTCAGCCCTACTGTACCCGATAACCTTGCCCTTATTCACATTTACTCTCAACTTTCTCCTTTTGCACACTTTATCAAACTCAGTCACCAGCTTCTGGAGTTCATCACCCGAATCAGCTACCAGCGCTGTATCATTAGCAAACAACCACTGACTCACTTCCCAAGCCCTCTCATCCACAAGAAACTGCATAATTGCCCCTCTCTCCAAAACTCTTATATTCACTTCCCTAACCACCATATTCATAAACAAATTAAAAAACCATAGAGACATCACGCGCCCCTGACGCAAACCGACATTCACTGGGAACCTATCCCTTTCCCCTAGTCCAATTCGTGCACATGCCTCACATTCGGGATAAACACTTTTTACTGCTTTGGCAACTTACCTCTCACAACATGTACTCTTAATACCTTGTACAAAGCATCTCTATCAACTATCATATGCCTTCTCCAGATCCATAAATGCTACATACAAATCCATCTGTTTTTCTAAGTATTTCTCACATACTTCCTTTAAAGCAACACCTGATCTACACATTCCCTACCACTTCTGAAACCACACTGCTCTTCCCGAATCTGGTGCTCTGTGCATGACTTTACCCTCTCTATCAATACCCTCCCATTGAATTTCCCAGGAATGCTCAACAAACTTATACCTCTGTAATTTGAACACTCACCTTTATCCCCAATGCGTATGTGCAATGGCAATATGCATGCATTCCGCCAATCCTCGGGCACTTTTCCATGAACCATACATACAAATAATATCTTCACCAACCAGTCAACAACAGTCACCCACTTGTTTAATAAATCCCACCGCAATACCATCCAAACCCACCTCCTTGCCGGCTTTCATCTTCCGCAAAGCTTTCACTACATCTCTGTTTACCAAACCATTCTCCCTGACCCTCTCACTTCGCACACTACCTCGACCAAAACACCCTCTACCTACCACTCTATCACCAAATACATTAAAAAAACCATTAAAATACTCAATCCATCTCCTTTTCACTTCGCCACTACTTGTTATTACCCCCGAAATGCCCCCTTCACCGATGCTCCCATTAGTTCTCTTGTCTTACGAACTTTATTCACCTTCCAAAGAATCTTTTTATTCTTTCTAATTCTAATGATAATCTCTCACCCTAACTATCATTTGCCCTCTTTCCCACCATTTGCATCTTTCTCTTGACTTCTTGCCTCTTTCGTTGTGTGAGGATGTACCAGGTGAGATTGAGTGCAGAATGGATAAAAGTGAGAGCAAATGACGTAAGGGAGGTGGGGGAGAAATGGAATGTATTTAGGGGAGCAGTGATGGCTTACGCAAAAGATGCTTGTGGCATGAGAAAGGTGGGAGGTGGGCAGATTAGAAAGGGTAGTGAGTGGTGGGACGAAGAAGTAAGATTGTTAGAGAAAGAGAAGAGAGAGGGGTTTGGACGATTTTTGTAGGGAAATAGTGCAAATGAGTGGGAGGTGTACAAAAGAAAGAGGCAAGAGGTCAAGCAAAAGGTGCAAGCGATGAAAAAGCGGGCAAATGAGAGTTGGGGTGAGAGTGTCATTAAGTTTCAGAGAGAATGAAAATATGTTTTGGAAGGAGGTAAATATATTGCGTAAGACAAGAGAACAAGTGGGAACACCGGTGAAAGGGCAAATCGGGGAGGTTATAACAAGTAGTGGTGAAGTGAGTGGGAAAAGGTGTGAGTATTTTGAAGTTTTGTTGAATGTGTTTGATGATAGAGTGGAAGACATAGGGTGTTTTGGTCAAGTTGGTGTGCGAAGCGAGAGGGCCAGGGAGAATGTTTTGGTAGATAGAAAAGAGGGAGTGAAAGCTTTGCGGAAGACGAAAGCCGGCGGGTTTCGATGGTGCCATCTGATATGTGGCTGGGTGGTGACGGGAATGGATCAAAGCAGCAAGTGTGGATGTGTACACGTGTATATTTGTATATGTGTGTGTATGCATATATATGTATGCATTGAAATGTTTAGGTATGTATATGTGCATGTGTGAGCGTTTATGTATATACATGTGTATGTGAGTGGGAGACAGCGACTAAGTATGATAAATGAAATATATGTATATATATATATATATATATATATATATATATATATATATATATATATATATATATATATATATATATATATATATATATATATATATATATATACAGCGCTGGTGGCTGATTCATGTGAGAAACTGCAGAAGCTGGTGACTGAGTTTGGTAAAGTGTGTGAAAGAAGAAAGTTAAGAGTAAATGTGAATAAGAGCAAGGTTATTAGGTACAGTAGGGTTGAGGGTCAAGTCAATTGGGAGGTGAGTTTGAATGGAGAAAAACTGGAGGAAGTGAAGTGTTTTAGATATCTGGGAGTGGGTCTGGCAGCGGATGGAACCATGGAAGCGGAAGTGGATCATAGGGTGGGGGAGGGGGCGAAAATTCTGGGAGCCTTGAAGAATGTGTGGAAGTCGAGAACATTATCTCGGAAAGCAAAAATGGGTATGTTTGAAGGAATAGTGGTTCCAACAATGTTGTATGGTTGCGAGGCGTGGACTATGGATAGAGCTGTGCGCAGGAGGACGGATGTGCTGGAAATGAGATGTTTGAGGACAATGTGTGGTGTGAGGTGGTTTGATCGAGTAAGTAACGTAAGGGTAAGAGAGATGTGTGGAAATAAAAAGAGCGTGGTAGAGAGAGCAGAAGAGGGTGTTTTGAAATGGTTTGGTCACATGGAGAGAATGAGTTAGGAAAGATTGACCAAGAGGATATATGTGTCGGAGGTGGAGGGAACGAGGAGAAGAGGGAGACCAAATTGGAGGTGGAAAGATGGAGTGAAAAAGATTTTGTGTGATCGGGGCCTGAACATGCAGGAGGGTGAAAGGAGGGCAAGGAATAGAGTGAATTGGAGCGATGTGGTATACCGGGGTTGACGTGCTGTCAGTGGATTGAATCAAGGCATGTGAAGCGTCTGGGGTAAACCATGGAAAGCTGTGTAGGTATGTATATTTGCGTGTGTGTGGACGTATGTATATACATGTGTATGGGGTGGGTTGGGCCATTTCTTTCGTCTGTTTCCTTGCGCTACCTCGCAAACGCGGGAGACAGCGACAAAGCAAAAAAAAAAAGAAAAAAAATATATATATATATATATATAAATATATATACATATATATATATATATATATATATATATATATATATATATATATATATATATATATATATATATATATATATATATATATATATATATATATATATATATATATATATATATATATATATATATACAAATATACACGTGTACACATCCACACTTGCTGATTGTCCAATCACATGTTTACCAAATGGCGTCCTAGCTTCGTCTCTTCGATGTATATCAACTGACTGTTGTACTTCTCTCTAGTGTCTCCCCTGATGATGTGATTATTACACGAAAGTGCACTTGGGAACTTTTCGTGCTTCATTTTCCCCGTGGACTCATAGGAATATCTTGATCATGCGCAAAACTGTGATCCTTTCCAATATATATATATATATATATATATATATATATATATATATATATATATATATATATATATATATATATATATATATATATAGACACATGAGGATACATACCGGTGAAAATTATTAGCTGAAAGAGCCCATAAATGTAGTCATTGTGGGAAAGCATTTTTCGAGAAAAGGTGTGTTGTTAAACACATTAAAATACACACTGGTGAAAGAAAACCAAGTGAAAAACGTTACAAGTGCAATGAGTGTGAGAAGGCTTATACACAAAAGAGGTATCTTATTAAACATATGAAGTTACACAATACTGAAGAGGCATACAGCTGTCATAAATGCAAGAGAATCTTCACAGAAAACTCAGAACTGACTAGTCATTTAAAAAAAGGAAGTACTGGAAAATCCATGGAACAAAGTCAATGTGAGAAGTCAGTCTCTTCAGGAAACTTCTTGGTTCAAGATGAAGCTGAATGTAATTCCTCTATTTGGTCTGTGGTTGGAATAATTCCTAAAGAGGAGGGAGTGATAGATGAAATATATATCAAAGAAGAACCCGAGTCAGTTTTATGTATGGATTAGCTGTATTAGTAGCACTCTGATTTGTAAAACAAGTAGCAATGAAAAGCTACAAATGGTTTCTTCATCATACCATAAAGTATGTAAATAGAAGTTTCATATTCTTTAATGTGCTTATCATTCATGTCAGAAATACATTGAGTGACTTTACATGAAAAGTAAACATTAAGAAAAAAACTTGTACACTAAACCAAAAAGAACATTGCCAAACGTTTTTACCTGATCTTTTTTATTATGTAAAATTTATGGATCTAATATAAAAAATGTTTGTAGATTGTAATATTTGGCATGTTAGCAGAGGTACAAGCATCGATTTTAGTACCTTTATCCATTCTTGTCCCTGGGAATAAGGGAGAAAGAATACTTCCCACGCATTCCTCACGTGTCGTAGAAGGCGACTAAATGGGACGGGAGCGGGGGGCTGGAAACCCTCCCCTCCTTATATTTGAACTTTCTAAAAGGGGAAACAGAAGAAGGAGTCACGTGGGGCGTTCTCATCCTCCTCGAAGGCTCAGATTGGGGTGTCTAAATGTGTGTGGATGTAACGAAGATGAGAAAAAGAAGGAGAGATAGGTAGTATGTTTGAGGAAAGGAACCTGGATGTTTTGGCTCTGAGTGAAACGAAGCGAAAGGGTAAAAGGGAAGAGTGGTTTGGGAATGTCTTGGGAGTAAAGTCAGGGGTTGGTAAGAGGACAAGAACAAGGGAAGGAGTAGCACTACTCCTGAAACAGGAGTGGTGGGAGTATGTGATAGAGTGTAAGAAAGTAACCTCTAGATTGATATGAGTAAAACTTAAAGTGGATGGAGAGAGATGGGTGATTATTGGTGCATATGCACCTGGGCATGAGAAGAAAGATCATGAGAGGCAAGTGCTTTGGGAGCACCTGAGTGAGTGTTTTAGTTTTGATGCACGAGACCGGGTTATAGTGATGGGTGATTTGAATGCAAAGGTGAGTGATGGGGAAATTGAGGGAATAATTGGTGTATATGGGGTGTTCAGTGTTGTAAATGGAAATGGTGAGGAGCTTGTAGATTTATATGCTGAAAAAGGACTGATAATAGGGAATACCTGGTTTAGAAAGAGAGATATACATAAATATACATATGTAAGTAGGAGAGATGGCCAGAGAGCGTTACTGGATTACGTGTTAATTGATAGGAGCGCGAAAGAGAGACTTTTGGATGTTAATGTACTGAGAGGTGCAACTGGAGGGATGTTTGATCATCATCTTGTGGAGGTAAAGGTGAAGATTTGTAGAGGATTTCAGAAAAGAAGAAAGAATGTTGGGGTGAAGAGAGTGGTGAGAGTAAGTGAGCTTGGGAAGGGGATTTGTGTGAGGAAGTACCAGGAGAGACTGAGTACAGAATAGAAAAAGGTGAGAACAAAGGACATAAGGGGAGTGGGAAGGAATGAGGTGTATTTAGGGAAACAGTGATGGCTTGCGCAAAAGATGCTTATGGCATGAGAAACGTGGGAGGTAGGTAGATTAGAAAGGGTAGTGAGTGGTGAGATGAAGAAGTAAGATTGTTAGTGAAAGAGAAGAGAGAGACATTTGGATGATTTTTGCAGGGAAATAGTGCAAATGAGTGGGACATGTATAAAAGAAAGGGGCAGGAGGTCAAAAGGAGGGTGCAGGAGGTGAAAAAGAGGGCAAATGAGAGTTGGGGTGAGAGAGTATCATTAAATTTTAGGGAGAGTAAAAAGATGTTTTGGAAGGAGGTAAATAATGTGCGTAAGACAAGGGAATCAATGGGAACTTCAGTGAAGACGGCTAATGGGGAGGTGATAACAAGTAGTGGTAAAGTGAGAAGGAGATGGAGTATTTTGAAGGTTTGTTGAATGTGTTTGATGATAGAGTGGCAGATATAGGTTGTTTTGGTCGAGGTGGTGTGCAAAGTGAGAGGGTTAGGGAAAATGATTTGGTAAACAGAGAAGAGGTAGTAAAAGCTTTGCGGAAGATGAAAGCCGGCAAGACGGTGGGTTTGGATGGTATTGCAGTGGAATCTATTAAAAAAGGGGTTGACTGTATTGTTGACTGGTTGGTAAGGTTATTTAATGTATGTATGACTCATGGGGAGGTGCCTGAGGAATGGCGGAATACTTGCATAGTGCCATTGTACAAAGGCAAAGGGGATTAAAGTGAGTGCTCAAATTACAGAGTTATACGTTTGTTGAGTATTCCTGGTAAATTATATGGGAGGGTATTGATTGAGAGGGTGAAGACATGTACAGAGCATCAGATTGGGGAAGAGCAGTGTGGTTTCAGAAGTGGTAGAGGATGTGTGGATCAGGTGTTTGCTTTGAAGAATGTATATGAAAAATACTTAGAAGGGCAAATGGATTTGCATGTAGCTTTTATGGATCTGGAGAAGGCATATGATAGAGTTGATAGAGATGCTCTGTGGAAGGTATTAAGAATATATGGTGTGGGAGGCAAGTTGTTAGAAGCAGTGAAAAGTTTTTATCCAGGATGTAAGGCATAAGTACGAGTAGGAAGAGAGGAAAGTGATTGGTTCTCAGTGAATGTAGGTTTGCGGCAGGGGGTGTGTGATGTCTCCATGGTTGTTTGATTTGTTTATGGATGGGGCTGTTAGGGAGGTGA
>NC_092235.1:38984782-39007705 GCF_036320965.1 Panulirus ornatus | reverse complement strand
CTTGGTTACATCCACACACATTTAAACACCCTAATCTGAGCCTTCGAGGAGGATGAACACTCCCCACGTGACTTCTTCTTCTGTTAATCCCTTTTAAAAAGTTAAAATACAAGAGGGGGGGTTTTCTAGCCCCCCGCTCGCGTCCCCTTTAGTCGCCTTCTACGACACGTGACGAATGCGTGGGAAGCATTCTTTCTTCCCTATCCACAGGGATAGACAATCTTTATATAAACGTGTAATTGTGGTCTTTTCTTCTGCACCGAGCCGCTGTGACTTGGGTAGGCTTGGTCATAGTGTGTTTAAGGATATCCAGGGAACATGAGAGAGAATTAAGTAGTGTGTGCGTGTGTCATACATTATCCCTGAATTCGTTCCCTACAAAATTTTGTCGTCCTCCTTACCCTCGTCAATACGCCTCACCCCTGTCTTTCTCACTGGGCACCACGCCAATTTGTCTCCCTCCTCCTGTTCTACATAATTAAGCAAATAATCAGTCATGTACCCAGCATTGACTTTTTTTTTCTTTTTTTTAATAGACAGGGAATTAACACGCAATATAGTGATAAATACAAGCTTTACTTCATATAACGTCCGGCTATAGCTAGATGGTATATGGATAATTTCTTATGCCAGTTTCACATATATCGACGTATTCCCTTACGAAGTCATATTGTATCGTCCGCTATTCATATAGACTTGTATGTCTGATACTCATTCTCAAACCATTTCACCTGTGGTTTAATATATTCGATACGCCAGTATTATGCACGCTGTTGATAAAGGTTCCGAATTGATTACCTGAATGTTAGCAAATTGGTGACTGTACGGCTGTCTGTGAATGCACACTGAGCGTTCAGCAGTAATGAACCAGTAACATTGTCCCTTACGTATGCTTCCGGAACCTTGAATGAATACTATATATACCTTGAATACTATATATGAACCTTGAATGAATACCATATGTTTACAACGTCTGTCAGATCCAGGTTTTGCTAACTGTGTCCAGTAAATTTTGGTCAGAGCTGTACAAACGCAGATGTATATGAACACGAATATCGTGCATTTGAGAGCAAAATCTTATAAAGAGCATAATGTGTTTCATTTATCATACTTAGTCACTGTCTCCCACTCACATACATAAACGCCCGCACATGCACATATACATACCTATACATTTCAAAGCTACCTCGCAAACGCGGGAGACAGCGACAAAGTATAAAAAAAAAAAAAAGAAAAAAAAAAAAAAAAATATATATATATATATATATATATATATATATATATATATATATATATATATATATATATATATATATATATATATATATATATATATATATATATATATATGTATATATATATGTATATATTTATATATATATATATATATATATATATATATATATATATATATATATATATATATATATATATATATATATATATATATATATATATATATATATATATATGTGACATCCATTTTTTCATTTCATTTCAAGCTAGAAGTTTCAGTTTTCTAAATTGTTTCTTACATTTTTCATATGTATATATATGTATGTGTGTGTGTATGTATATGTGCGTATGTATGTGTGTGTGTGTGTATATATATATATATATATATATACATATATATATATATATATATATATATATATATATATATATATATATATATATATATATATATATATATATATATATATATATATATATATATTATCCCTGGGGATAGGGGTGAAAGAATACTTCCCACGCATTCCTCGCGTGTCGTAGAAAGCGACTACAGGGGACGGGAGCGGGGGGCCAGAAATCCTCCCCTCCTTGTATTTTTTTCTTTTCTTTTAACTTTCTAAAATGGGAAACAGAAGAAGGAGTCACGCGGGGAGTGCTCATCCTCCTCGAAGGCTCAGATTGGGGTGCCTAAATGTGTGTGGATGTAACCAAGATGTGAAAAAAGGAGAGATAGGTAGTATGTTTGAGGAAAGGAACCTGGATGTTTTGGCTCTGAGTGAAACGAAGCTCAAGGGTAAAGGGGAAGAGTGGTTTGGAAATGTCTTGGGAGTAAAGTCAGGGGTTAGTGAGAAGACAAGAGCAAGGGAAGGAGTAGCAATACTCCTGCAACAGGAGTTGTGGGAGTATGTGATAGAATGTAAGAAAGTAAATTCTCGATTGATATGGGTAAAACTGAAAGTTGATGGAGAGAGATGGGTGATTATTGGTGCATATGCACCTGGGCATGAGAAGAAAGATCATGAGAGGCAAGTGTTTTGGGAGCAGCTGAATGAGTGTGTTAGTGGTTTTGATGCACGAGACCGGGTTATAGTGATGGGTGATTTGAATGCAAAGGTGAGTAATGTGGCAGTTGAGGGAATAATTGGTATACATGGGGTGTTCAGTGTTGTAAATGGAAATGGTGAAGAGCTTGTAGATTTATTTGCTGAAAAAGGACTGATGATTGGGAATACCTGGTTTAAAAAGCGAGATATACATAAGTATACTTATGTAAGTAGGAGAGATGGCCAGAGAGCGTTATTGGATTACGTGTTAATTGACAGGCGCGCGAAAGAGAGACTTTTGGATGTTAATGTGCTGAGAGGTGCAACTGGAAGGATGTCTGATCATTATCTTGTGGAGGCTAAGGCGAAGATTTGTATGGGTTTTCAGAAAAGAAGAGTGAATGTTGGGGTGAAGAGGGTGGTGAGAGTAAGTGAGCTTGGGAAGGAGACTTGTGTGAGGAAGTACCAGGAGAGACTGAGTACAGAATGGAAAAAGGTGAGAACAATGGAAGTAAGGGGAGTGGGGGAGGAATGGGATGTATATAGGGAATCAGTGATGGATTGCGCAAAAGATGCTTGTGGCATGAGAAGAGTGGGAGGTGGGTTGATTAGAAAGGGTAGTGAGTGGTGGGATGAAGAAGTAAGAGTATTAGTGAAAGAGAAGAGAGAGGCATTTGGACGATTTTGGCAGGGAAAAAATGAAATTGAGTGGGAGATGTATAGAAGAAAGAGACAGGAGGTCAAGAGAAAGGTGCAAGAGGTGAAAAAAAGGGCAAATGAGAGTTGGGGTGAGAGAGTATCATTAAATTTTAGGGAGAATAAAAAGATGTTCTGGAAGGAGGTAAATAAAGTGCGTAAGACAAGGGAGCAAATGGGAACTTCAGTGAAGGGCGCAAATGGGGAGGTGATAACAAGTAGTGGTGATGTGAGAAGGAGATGGAGTGAGTATTTTGAAGGTTTGTTGAATGTGTTTGATGATAGAGTGGCAGATATAGGGTGTTTTGGTCGAGGTGGTGTGCAAAGTGAGAGGGTTAGGGAAAATGATTTGGTAAAAAGAGAAGAGGTAGTAAAAGCTTTGCGGAAGATGAAAGCCGGCAAGGCAGCAGGTTTGGATGGTATTGCAGTGGAATTTATTAAAAAAGGGGGTGACTGTATTGTTGACTGGTTGGTAAGGTTATTTAATGTATGTATGACTCATGGTGAGGTGCCTGAGGATTGGCGGAATGCGTGCATAGTGCCATTGTACAAAGGCAAAGGGGATAAGAGTGAGTGCTCAAATTACAGAGGTATAAGTTTGTTGAGTATTCCTGATAAATTATATGGGAGGATATTGATTGAGAGGGTGAAGGCATGTACAGAGCATCAGATTGGGGAAGAGCATTGTGGTTTCAGAAGTGGTAGAGGATGTGTGGATCAGGTGTTTGCTTTGAAGAATGTATGTGAGAAATACTTAGAAAAGCAAATGGATTTGTATATAGCATTTATGGATCTGGAGAAGGCATATGATAGAGTTGATAGAGATGCTCTGTGGAAGGTATAAAGAATATATGGTGTGGGAGGCAAGTTGTTAGAAGCAGTGAAAAGTTTTTATCGAGGATGTAAGGCATGTGTACGTGTAGGAAGAGAGGAAAGTGATTGGTTCTCAGTGAATGTAGGTTTGCGGCAGGGGTGTGTGATGTCTCCATGGTTGTTTAATTTGTTTATGGATGGGGTTGTTAGGGAGATGAATGCAAGAGTTTTGGAAAGAGGGGCAAGTATGAAGTCTGTTGGGGATGAGAGAGCTTGGGAAGTGAGTCAGTTGTTGTTCGCTGATGATACAGCGCTGGTGGCTGATTCATGTGAGAAACTGCAGAAGCTGGTGACTGAGTTTGGTAAAGTGTGTGAAAGAAGAAAGTTAAGAGTAAATGTGAATAAGATCAAGGTTATTAGGTACAGTAGGGTTGAGGGTCAAGTCAATTGGGAGGTGAGTTTGAATGGAGAAAAACTGGAGGAAGTGAAGTGTTTTAGATATCTGGGAGTGGATCTGGCAGCGGATGGAACCATGGAAGCGGAAGTGGATCATAGGGTGGGGGAGGGGGCGAAAATTCTGGGAGCCTTGAAGAATGTGTGGAAGTCGAGAACATTATCTCGGAAAGCAAAAATGGGTATGTTTGAAGGAATAGTGGTTCCAACAATGTTGTATGGTTGCGAGGCGTGGGCTATGGATAGAGTTGTGCGCAGGAGGATGGATGTGCTGGAAATGAGATGTTTGAGGACAATGTGTGGTGTGAGGTGGTTTGATCGAGTAAGTAACGTAAGGGTAAGAGAGATGTGTGGAAATAAAAAGAGCGTGGTTGAGAGAGCAGAAGAGGGTGTTTTGAAATGGTTCGGGCACATGGAGAGAATGAGTGAGGAAAGATTGACCAAGAGAATATATGTGTCGGAGGTGGAGGGAACGAGGAGAAGAGGGAGACCAAATTGGAGGTGGAAAGATGGAGTGAAAAAGATTTTGTGTGATCGGGGCCTGAACATGCAGGAGGGTGAAAGGAGGGCAAGGAATAGAGTGAATTGGAGCGATATGGTATACCGGGGTTGACGTGCTGTCAGTGGATTGAATCAAGGCATGTGAAGCGACTGGGGTAAACCATGGAAAGCTGTGTAGGTATGTATATTTGCGTGTGTGGACGTATGTATATACATGTGTATGGGGGTGGGTTGGGCCATTTCTTTCGTCTGTTTCCTTGCGCTACCTCGCAAACGCGGGAGACAGTGACAAAGCAAAAAAAATAGAAAATATATATATATATATATATATATATATATATATATATATATATATATATATATATATATATATATATATATAATATATATATATATATATATATATATATATATATATATATATATATATATATATATGCATACACAGACATATACAAATATACACGTGTACACATCCACATTGCTACTTTGATCCCTTCCCGTCACCACCCAGTCACACATGAAATGGCACCCCCTCCCCCAGCGCGCGCGCTCAGTCTCTGGATGTCATGTGTAATGTGCCGTAACCACAGCTCCCTTTCCACATCCAAGCCCCACAAAACTTTCCATGGTTTACCCCAGACGCTTTTAAGCCCTGGTACAATCCATTGCCAGCACGTCGACCCTGTTTACCACATCGTTCCAATTCACTCTATTCCTTGCACGCCTTTTACCTTCCTGTTTGTTCAGGCCCCGATCGCTGAAAATCTTTTTCACTCCATCCTTAAACCTCCAATATGATCTCCCACTTCTCCTCGTTCCCTCCAACTCCGACACATATATACTTTTGGTCGATCTTTCCTCACTCATTCTCTCCAGGTAGTCAAACCATTTCAATACACCCTCTTCCGCGCTCTCAACCACACTCTTTTTATTACCACACATCTCTCGTACCCTTTCATTACTTAATCAAACCACCTCACACCACATATTGTCCTCAAACATCTCATTTCCAACACATCCACCCTCGTCCGCACAACCCTATCTATAGCCCATGATTCGCAACCATATAAAATTATTGGAACCATCATTCCTTCGACCATACCCATTTTTGTTCTCAGAGATAACGTTCTCGCCTTCCACGCATTCTTCAACGCTCCCAGAACCTTCGCCCACTCCCCCACCCTGTGACTCACTTCCGCCTCCATGGTTCCAACCGCTGCTGAATCCACTCCGAGATATCCAAAACATTTCACTTCCTCCAGTTTTCCTCCATTCAAACTTACTTCCCAAATAACTTGCCCCTCAGCCCTACTGTACCCAATAACCTTGCCCTTATTCACATTTACTCTCAACTTTCTCCTTTTGCACACTTTATCAAACTCAGTCACCAGCTTCTGGAGTTCATCACCCGAATCAGCTACCAGCGCTGTATCATTAGCAAACAACCACTGACTCACTTCCCAAGCCCTCTCATCCACAAGAGACTGCATAATTGCCCCTCTCTCCAAAACTCTTATATTCACTTCCCTAACCACCATATTCATAAACAAATTAAAAAACCATAGAGACATCACGCGCCCCTGACGCAAACCGACATTCACTGGGAACCTATCCCTTTCCCCTCGTTCAATTCGTGCACATGCCTCACATTCGGGATAAACACTTTTCACTGCTTTGGCAACTTACCTCTCACAACATGTACTCTTAATACCTTGTACAAAGCATCTCTATCAACTATCATATGCCTTCTCCAGATCCATAAATGCTACGTACAAATCCATCTGTTTTTCTAAGTATTTCTCACATACTTCCTTTAAAGTAACACCTGATCTACACATTCCCTACCACTTCTGAAACCACACTGCTCTTCCCGAATCTGGTGCTCTGTGCATGACTTTACCCTCTCAATCAATACCCTCCCATTGAATTTCCCAGGAATGCTCAACAAACATATACCTCTGTAATTTGAACACTCACCTTTATCCCCAATGCGTATGTGCAATGGCAATATGCATGCATTCCGCCAATCCTCAGGCACTTTTCCATGAACCATACATACAAATAATATCTTCACCAACCAGTCAACAACAGTCACCCACTTGTTTAATAAATCCCACCGCAATACCATCCAAACCCACCTCCTTGCCGGCTTTCATCTTCCGCAAAGCTTTCACTACATCTCTGTTTACCAAACCATTCTCCCTGACCCTCTCACTTCGCACACTACCTCGACCAAAACACCCTCTACCTGCCACTCTATCACCAAATACATTCAAAAAACCATTAAAATACTCAATCCATCTCCTTTTCACTTCGCCACTACTTGTTATTACCCCCCAAATGCCCCTTCACCGATGCTCCCATTAGTTCTCTTGTCTTACGAACTTTATTCACCTTCCAAAGAATCTTTTTATTCTTTCTAAATCTAATGATAATCTCTCACCCTAACTATCATTTGCCCTCTTTCCCACCATTTGCATCTTTCTCTTGACTTCTTGCCTCTTTCGTTGTGTGAGGGTGTACCAGGTGAGATTGAGTGCAGAATGGATAAAAGTGAGAGCAAATGACGTAAGGGAAGTGGGGGAGAAATGGAATGTATTTAGGGGAGCAGTGATGGCTTACGCAAAAGATGCCTGTGGCATGAGAAAGGTGGGAGGTGGGCAGATTAGAAAGGGTAGTGAGTGGTGGGACGAAGAAGTAAGATTGTTAGAGAAAGAGAAGAGAGAGGGGTTTGGACGATTTTTGTAGGGAAATAGTGCAAATGAGTGGGAGGTGTACAAAAGAAAGAGGCAAGAGGTCAAGCAAAAGGTGCAAGAGATGAAAAAGCGGGCAAATGAGAGTTGGGGTGAGAGTGTCATTAAGTTTCAGAGAGAATGAAAATATGTTTTGGAAGGAGGTAAATATATTGCGTAAGACAAGAGAACAAGTGGGAACACCGGTGAAAGGGCAAATCGGGGAGGTTATAACAAGTAGTGGTGAAGTGAGTGGGAGAAGGTGTGAGTATTTTGAAGTTTTGTTGAATGTGTTTGATGATAGAATGGAAGACATAGGGTGTTTTGGTCAAGGTGGTGTGCGAAGCGAGAGGGCCAGGGAGAATGTTTTGGTAGATAGAAAAGAGGGAGTGAAAGCTTTGCGGAAGACGAAAGCCGGCGGGTTTCGATGGTGCCATCTCATATGTGGCTGGGTGGTGACGGGAATGGATCAAAGCAGCAAGTGTGGATGTGTACACGTGTATATTTGTATATGTGTGTGTATGCTATATATGTATGCATTGAAATGTATAGGTATGTATATGTGCATGTGTGAGCGTTTATGTATATACATGTGTATGTGTGAGCATTTATGTATATACATGTGTATGTGAGTGGGAGACAGCGACTAAGTAAGATAAATGAAATATATGTATATATATATATATATATATATATATATATATATATATATATATATATATATATATATATTATATTATTTTTTTTATTATACTTTGTCGCTGTCTCCCGCGTTTGCGAGGTAGCGCAAGGAAACAGACGAAAGAAATGGCCCAACCCACCCCCATACACATGTATATACATACGTCCACACACGCAAATATACATACCTACACAGCTTTCCATGGTTTACCCCAGACGCTTCAATGCCTTGATTCAATCCACTGACAGCACGTCAACCCCGGTATACCACATCGCTCCAATTCACTCTATTCCTTGCCCTCCTTTCACCCTCCTGCATGTTCAGGCCCCGATCACACAAAATCTTTTTCACTCCATCTTTCCACCTCCAATTTGGTCTCCCTCTTCTCCTCGTTCCCTCCACCTCCGACACATATATTCCCTTGGTCAATCTTTCCTCACTCATTCTCTCCATGTGCCCGAACCACTTCAAAACACCCTCTTCTGCTCTCTCAACCACGATCTTTTTATTTCCACACATCTCTCTTACCCTTACGTTACTCACTCGATCAAACCACCTCACACCACACATTGTCCTCAAACATCTCATTTCCAGCACATCCATCCTCCTGCGCACAACTCTATCCATAGCCCACGCCTCGCAACCATACAACATTGTTGGAACCACTATTCCTTCAAACATACCCATTTTTGCTTTCCGAGATAATGTTCTCGACTTCCACACATTCTTCAAGGCCCCCAGAATTTCCGCCCCCTCCCCCACCCTATGATCCACTTCCGCTTCCATGGTTCCATCCGCTGCCAGATCCACTCCCAGATATCTAAAACACTTCACTTCCTCCAGTTTTTCTCCATTCAAACTCACCTCCCAATTGACTTGACCCTCAACCCTACTGTACCTAATAACCTTGCTCTTATTCACATTTATTCTTAACTTTCTTCTTCCACACACTTTACCAAACTCAGCCACCAGCTTCTGCAGTTTCTCACATGAATCAGCCACCAGCGCTGTATCATCAGCGAACAACAACTGACTCACTTCCCAAGCTCTCTCATCCCCAACAGACTTCATACTTGCCCCTCTTTCCAAAACTCTTGCATTTACCTCCCTAACAACCCCATCCATAAACAAATTAAACAACCATGGAGACATCACACACCCCTGCCGCAAACCTACATTCACTGAGAACCAATCACTTTCCTCTCTTCCTACACGTACACATGCCTTACATCCTCGATAAAAACTTTTCACTGCTTCTAACATCTTTCCTCCCACACCATATATTCTTAATACCTTCCACAGAGCATCTCTATCAACTCTATCATATGCCTTCTCCAGATCCATAAATGCTACATACAAATCCATTTGCTTTTCTAAGTATTTCCCACATACATTCTTCAAAGCAAACACCTGATCCACACATCCTCTACCACTTCTGAAACCACACTGCTCTTCCCCAATCTGATGCTCTGTACATGCTCTGATGCTCTGGGGGAGGAATGGGATGTATTTAGGGAATCAGTGATGGATTGCGCAAAAGATGCTTGTGGCATGAGAAGAGTGGGAGGTGGGTTGATTAGAAAGGGTAGTGAGTGGTGGGATGAAGAAGTAAGAGTATTAGTGAAAGAGAAGAGAGAGGCATTTGGACGATTTTGGCAGGGAAAAAATGCAATTGAGTGGGAGATGTATAAAAGAAAGAGACAGGAGGTCAAGAGAAAGGTGCAAGAGGTGAAAAAAAGGGCAAATGAGAGTTGTGGTGAGAGAGTATCATTAAATTTTAGGGAGAATAAAAAGATGTTCTGGAAGGAGGTAAATAAAGTGCGTAAGACAAGGGAGCAAATGGGAACTTCAGTGAAGGGCGCAAATGGGGAGGTGATAACAAGTAGTGGTGATGGGAGAAGGAGATGGAGTGAGTATTTTCAAGGTTTGTTGAATGTGTTTGATGATAGAGTGGCAGATATAGGGTGTTTTGGTCGAGGTGGTGTGCAAAGTGAGAGGGTTAGGGAAAATGATTTGGTAAACAGAGAAGAGGTAGTGAAAGCTTTGCGGAAGATGAAAGCCGGCAAGGCAGCAGGTTTGGATGGTATTGCAGTGGAATTTATTAAAAAAGAGGGTGACTGTATTGTTGACTGGTTGGTAAGGTTATTTAATGTATGTATGACTCATGGTGAGGTGCCTGAGGATTGGCGGAATGCGTGCATAGTGCCATTGTACAAAGGCAAAGGGGATAAGAGTGAGTGCTCAAATTACAGAGGTATAAGTTTGTTGAGTATTCCTGGTAAATTATATGGGAGGGTATTGATATACATATATATATATATATTTTTTTTTTTTCTCCATTCAAACTTACCTCCCAATTGACTTGACCCTCAACCCTACTGTACCTAATAACCTTGCTCTTATTCACATTTACTCTTAACTTTCTTCTTCCAAACACTTTACCAAACTCATTCACCAGCTTCTGCAGTTTCTTACATGAAACAGCCACCAGCGCTGTATCATCAGCGAACAACAACTGACTCACTTCCCAAGCTCTCTCATCCACAACAGACTGCATACTTGCCCCTCTTTCCAAAACTTTTGCATTCACCTTCCTAACAACCCCATCCATAAACAAATTAAACAACAATGGAGACATCACACACCTCTGCCGCAAACCTACATTCACTGAGAAACAATCAATTTCCTCTCTTCCTACACGTACACATGACTTACATCCTCGATAAAAACTTTTCACCGCTTCTAACAACTTTCCTCCCACACCATATATTCTTAAAACCTTCCACAGAGCATCTCTATCAACTCTATCATATGCCTTCTCCGGATCCATAAATGCTACATACAAATCCATTTGTTTTTCTAAGTATTTCTCACATACATTCTTCAAAGCAAACAACTGATCCACACATCCTCTACCACTTCTGAAACCACACTGCTCTTCCCCAATCTGATGCTCTGTACACGCCTTCACCCTCTCAATCAATACCCTCCCATATAATTTACCAGGAATACTCAAGAAAGTTATACCTCTGTAATTTGAGCACTCACTCTTATCCCCTTTGCCTTTGTATAATGGCACTATGGAAGCATTCCGCCAATCCTCAGGCACCTCACCATGAGTCATACATACATTAGATAACCTTTCCAACCAGTCAACAATACAGTCACCCCCTTTTTTAATAAATTCCACTGCAATACCATCCAAACCTGCTGCTTTGCCGGCCATCATCTTCCGTAAAGCTTTTACTTCCTCTTCTCTATTTACCAAATCATTTTCCCTAACCCTCTCACTTTGCACACCACTTCGACCAAAACACCCTATATCTGCCACTCTATCATCAAACACATTCACCAAACCTTCAAAATACTCGCTTCATCTCCTTCTCACATCACCACTACTTGTTATCACCTCCCCATTAGGCCCCTTCACTGAAGTTCCTATTTGCTCCCTTGTCTTACGCACTTTATTTACCTCCTTCCAAAACATCTTTTTATTCTCCCTGAAATTTAATGACACTCCCTCACCCCAACTCTCATTTGTCCTCCTTTTCACCTCTTGCACCTTTCTCTTGACCTCCTGTCTCTTTCTTTTATACCTCTCCCACTCATTTGAATTTTTCCCTGCAAAAATGGTTCAAATGCCTCTCTCTTCTTTTTCACTAATAATCTAATAATATTATATATATATTTTTTTTTTTTTTTTTTATACTTTGTCGCTGTCTCCCGCGTTTGCGAGGTAGCGCAAGGAAACAGACGAAAGAAATGGCCCAACCCCCCCCCCCCATACACATGTACATACACACGTCCACACACGCAAATATACATACCTACACAGCTTTCCATGGTTTACCCCAGACGCTTCACATGCCTTGATTCAATCCACTGACAGCACGTCAACCCCTGTATACCACATCGCTCCAGTTCACTCTATTCCTTGCCCTCCTTTCACCCTCCTGCATGTTCAGGCCCCGATCACACAAAATCTTTTTCACTCCATCTTTCCACCTCCAATTTGGTCTCCCTCTTCTCCTCGTTCCCTCCACCTCCGACACATATATCCTCTTGGTCAATCTTTCCTCACTCATTCTCTCCATGTGCCCAAACCATTTCAAAACACCCTCTTCTGCTCTCTCAACCACGCTCTTTTTATTTCCGCACATCTCTCTTACCCTTACGTTACTTACTCGATCAAACCACCTCACACCACACATTGTCCTCAAACATCTCATTTCCAGCACATCCATCCTCCTGCGCACAACTCTATCCATAGCCCACGCCTCGCAACCATACAGCATTGTTGGAACCACTATTCCTTCAAACATACCCATTTTTGCTTTCCGAGATAATGTTCTCGACTTCCACACATTTTTCAAGGCTCCCAAAATTTTCGCCCCCTCCCCCACCCTATGATCCACTTCCGCTTCCATGGTTCCATCCGCTGACAGATCCACTCCCAGATATCTAAAACACTTCACTTCCTCCAGTTTTTCTCCATTCAAACTCACCTCCCAATTGACTTGACCCTCAACCCTACTGTACCTAATAACCTTGCTCTTATTCACATTTACTCTTAACTTTCTTCTTCCACACACTTTACCAAACTCAGTCACCAGCTTCTGCAGTTTCTCACATGAATCAGCCACCAGCGCTGTATCATCAGCGAACAACAACTGACTCACTTCCCAAGCTCTCTCATCCCCAACAGACTTCATACTTGCCCCTCTTTCCAGGACTCTTGCATTTACCTCCCTAACAACCCCATCCATAAACAAATTAAACAACCATGGAGACATCACACACCCCTGCCGCAAACCTACATTCACTGAGAACCAATCACTTTCCTCTCTTCCTACACGTACACATGCCTTACATCCTCATGGTGAGGTGCCTGAGGATTGGCGGAATGCGTGCATAGTGCCATTGTACAAAGGCAAAGGGGATAAGAGTGAGTGCTCAAATTACAGAGGTATAAGTTTGTTGAGTATTCCTGGTAAATTATATGGGAGGGTATTGATTGAGAGGGTGAAGGCATGTACAGAGCATCAGATTGGGGAAGAGCAGTGCGGTTTCAGAAGTGGTAGAGGATGTGTGGATCAGGTGTTTGCTTTGAAGAATGTATGTGAGAAATACTTAGAAAAGCAAATGGATTTGTATGTAGCATTTATGGATCTGGAGAAGGCATATGATAGAGTTGATAGAGATGCTCTGTGGAAGGTATTAAGAATATATGGTGTGGGAGGCAAGTTGTTAGAAGCAGTGAATTATATATATATATATATATATATATATATATATATATATATATATAATATATATATACATTTTTTTTTTTTTTTATACTTTGTCGCTGTCTCCCGCGTCTGCGAGGTAGCGCAAGGAAACAGACGAAAGAAATGGCCGCACCCCCCCCCCCCCCCCATACACATGTATATACATACGTCCACACACGCAAATATACATACCTACACAGCTTTCCATGGTTTACCCCAGACGCTTCACATGCCTTGATTCAATCCACTGACAGCACGTCAACCCCGGTATACCACATCGCTCCAATTCACTCTATTCCTTGCCCTCCTTTCACCCTCCTGCATGTTCAGGCCCCGATCACACAAAATCTTTTTCACTCCATCTTTCCACCTCCAATTTGGTCTCCCTCTTCTCCTTGCTCCCTCTACCTCCGACACATATATATTCTCTTGGTCAATCTTTCCTCACTCATCCTCTCCATGTGCCCAAACCACTTCAAAACACCCTCTTCTGCTCTCTCAACCACGCTCTTTTTATTTCCACACATCTCTCTTACCCTTACGTTACTCACTCGATCAAACCACCTCACACCACACATTGTCCTCAAACATCTCATTTCCAGCACATCCATCCTCCTGCGCACAACTCTATCCATAGCCCACGCCTCGCAACCATACAACATTGTTGGAACCACTATTCCTTCAAACATACCCATTTTTGCTTTCCGAGATAATGTTCTCGACTTCCACACATTCTTCAAGGCCCCCAGAATTTTCGCCCCCTCCCCCACCCTATGATCCACTTCCGCTTCCATGGTTCCATCCGCTGCCAGATCCACTCCCAGATATCTAAAACACTTCACTTCCTCCAGTTTTTCTCCATTCAAACTCACCTCCCAATTGACTTGACCCTCAACCCTACTGTACCTAATAACCTTGCTCTTATTCACATTTACTCTTAACTTTCTTCTTCCACACACTTTACCAAACTCAGTCACCAGCTTCTGCAGTTTCTCACATGAATCAGCCACCAGCGCTGTATCATCAGCGAACAACAACTGACTCACTTCCCAAGCTCTCTCATCCCCAACAGACTTCATACTTGCCCCTCTTTCCAAAACTCTTGCATTTACCTCCCTAACAACTCCATCCATAAACAAATTAAACAACCATGGAGACATCACACACCCCTGCCGCAAACCTACATTCACTGAGAACCAATCACTTTCCTCTCTTCCTACACGTACACATGCCTTATATCCTCGATAAAAACTTTTCACTGCTTCTAACAACTTTCCTCCCACACCATATATTCTTAATACCTTCCACAGAGCATCTCTATCAACTCTATCATATGCCTTCCCCAGATCCATAAATGCTACATACAAATCCATTTGCTTTTCTAAGTATTTCTCACATACCTTCTTCAAAGCAAACACCTGATCCACACATCCTCTACCACTTCTGAAACCACACTGCTCTTCCCCAATCTGATGCTCTGTACATGCCTTCACCCTCTCAATCAATACCCTCCCATATAATTTACCAGGAATACTCAACATACTTATACCTCTGTAATTTGAGTACTCACTCTTATCCCCTTTGCCTTTGTACAATGGCACTATGCACGCATTCCGCCAATCCTCAGGCACCTCACCATGAGTCATACATACATTAAATAACCTTACCAACCAGTCAACAATACAGTCACCCCCTTTTTTAATAAATTCCACTGCAATACCATCCAAACCTGCTGCCTTGCCGGCTTTCATCTTCCGCAAAGCTTTCACTACCTCTTCTCTGTTTACCAAATCATTTTCCCTAACCCTCTCACTTTGCACACCACCTCGAACAAAACACCCTATATCTGCCGCTCTATCATCAAACACATTCAACAAACCTTCAAAATACTCACTCCATCTCCTTCTCACATCACCACTACTTGTTATCACCTCCCCATTTGCGCCCTTCACTGAAGTTCCCATTTGCTCCCTTGTCTTACGCACTTTATTTACCTCCTTCCGGAACATCTTTTTATTCTCCCTAAAATTTAATGATACTCTCTCACCCCAACTCTCATTTGCCCTTTTTTTCACCTCTTGCACCTTTCTCTTGACCTCCTGTCTCTTTCTTTTATACATCTCCCACTCAATTGCATTTTTTCCATGCAAAAATCGTCCAAATGTTTCTCTCTTCTCTTTCACTACTACTCTTACTTCTTCATCCCACCACTCACTATCCTTTCTAAACAACCCACCTCCCACTCTCCCTCATGCCACAAGCATCTTTTGCGCAATCCATCACTGATTCCCTAAATACATCCCATTCCTCCCCCACTCCCCTTGCTTCCGTTGTTCTCACCTTTTTCCATTCTGTTCTCAGTCTCTCCTGGTACTTCCTCACACGGGGTCTCCTTCTCAAGCTCACTTACTCTCACCACCCTCATCACCCCAACATTCACTCTTTTTTTCTGAAAACCCATACAAATCTTCACCTTAGCCTCCACAAGACAATAATCAGACATCCCTCCAGTTGCACCTCTCAGCACATTAACATCCAAAAGTCTCTCTTTCGCACGCTTGTCAATTAACACGTAATCCAATAACGCTCTCTGGCCATCTCTCCTACTTACATAAGTATACTTATGTATATCTCGCTTTTTAAACTAGGTATTCCCAATCATCAGTCCTTTTTCAGCAAATAAATCTACAAGCTCTTCACCATTTCCATTTACAACACTGAACACCCCATGTATACCAATTATTCCCTCAACTGCCACATTACTCACCTTTGCATTCAAATCACCCATCACTATAACCCGGTCTCGTGCATCAAAACCACTAACACACTCATTCAGCTGCTCCCAAAACACTTGCCTCTCATGATCTTTCTTCTCATGCCCAGGTGCATATGCACCAATAATCACCCACCTCTCTCCATCAACTTTCAGTTTTACCCATATTAATCGAGAATTTACTTTCTTACACTCTATCACATACTCCCACAACTCCTGTTTCAGGAGTATTGCTACTCCTTCCCTTGCTGTTGTCCTCTCACTAACCCCTGACTTTACTCCCCAGACATTCCCAAACCACTCTTCCCCTTTACCCTTGAGCTTCGTTTCACTCAGAGCCAAAACATCCAGGTTCCTTTCCTCAAACATACTACCTATCTCTCCTTTTTTCACATCTTGGTTACATCCACACACATTTAGGCACCCCACTCTGAGCCTTCGAGGAGGATGAGCACTCCCCGCGTGACTCCTTCTTCTGTTTCCCATTTTAGAAAGTTAATACAAGGAGGGGAGGATTTCTGGCCCCCCGCTCCCGTCCCCTCTAGTCGCTTTCTACGACACGCGAGGAATACGTGGGAAGTATTCTTTCACCCCTATCCCCAGGGATAATATACATATATATATACATATACACATACACACACATACACATACATACGCACATATACACACACACACACACATACATATATATACATATGAAAAATGTAAGAAACAACCCAGAAAACTGAAACCTCCAGCTTGAAATGAATGAAAAAAATGAATGCCACACAACGGTCCAACCTCTGGCCATGGAAAAAAGGAAATGCACAATTTACCCACACAAACGCCAACAGCAGTCCTCATCAATTCAACCACTGCATCAATAAGCTTCAATGTCTAAGCTACATTTTTTCCAATTTCACTATTTTCCTTCACATTTTCAATTGTGTCTGAAGGTTCTACTTCAAGAGTGATTGTTTTTCCAGTAAGGGTCTTCACATCTTGGTTACATCCACACACATTTAGGCACCCCACTCTGAGCCTTCGAGGAGGATGCTTTACTTGTGGTGCTGACTTCCCTGACGACAGGATGATGAGGAAAGTAGAATGTGGGGTATGGGCTGTTCATCTCACCCTCAGGTATCTCTTCAGTGATGCCTTCCATCCAGCTGAGCGTGTCGTTGAGGTTACGAGACAGGATCAATATATATATATATATATATATATATATATATATATATATATATATATATATATATATATATATATATATATATATATATATATATATACAAATATACACGTGTACACATCCACACTTGCTGATTGTCCAATCACATGTTTACCAAATGGCGTCCTAGCTTCGTCTCTTCGATGTATATCAACTGACTGTTGTATTTCTCTCTAGTGTCTCCCCTGATGATGTGATTATTACACGAAAGTGCACTTGGGAACTTTTCGTGCTTCATTTTCCCCGTGGACTCATAGGAATATCTTGATCACGCGCAAAACTGTGATCCTTTCCAATATATATATATACATATATATATATATATATATATATATATATATATATATATATATATATATATATATATATATATATATATATATATATATATATATATATAGACACATGAGGATACATACCGGTGAAAATTATTAGCTGACAGAGCCCATAAATGTAGTCATTGTGGGAAAGCATTTTTCGAGAAAAGGTGTGTTGTTGAACACATTAAAATACACACTGGTGAAAGAAAACCAAGTGAAAAACGTTACAAGTGCAATGAGTGTGAGAAGGCTTATACACAAAAGAGGTATCTTATTAAACATATGAAGTTACACAATACTGAAGAGGCATACAGCTGTCATAAATGCAAGAGAATCTTCACAGAAAACTCAGAACTGACTAGTCATATAAAAAAATGCAGTACTGGAAAATCCATGGAACAAAGTCAATGTGAGAAGTAAGTCTCTTCAGGAAACTTCTTGGTTCAAGATGAAGCTGAATGTAATTCCTCTATTTGGTCTGTGGTTGGAATAATTCCTAAAGAGGAGGGAGTGATAGATGAAATATATATCAAGGAAGAACCCGAGTCAGTTTTATGTATGGATTAGCTGTATTAGTAGCACTCTGATTTGTAAAACAAGTAGCAATGAAAAGCTACAAATGGTTTCTTCATCATACCATAAAGTATGTAAATAGAAGTTTCATATTCTTTAATGTGCTTATCATTCATGTCAGAAATACATTGAGTGACTTTACATGAAAAGTAAACATTAAGAAAAATCTTGTACACTAAACCAAAAAGAACATTGTCAAATGTTTTTACCTGATCTTTTTTATTATGTAAAATTTATGGATCTAATATAAAAAATGTTTGTAGATTGTAATATTTGGCATGTTAGCAGAGGTACAAGAATCGATTTTAGTACCTTTATCCATTCTTGTCCCTGGGAATAAGGGAGAAAGAATACTTCCCACGCATTCCTCACGTGTCGTAGAAGGCGACTAAATGGGACGGGAGCGGGGGGCTGGAAACCCTACCCTCCTTATATTTGAACTTTCTAAAAGGGGAAACAGAAGAAGGAGTCACGTGGGGCGTTCTCATCCTCCTCGAAGGCTCAGATTGGGGTGTCTAAATGTGTGTGGATGTAACGAAGATGAGAAAAAGAAGGAGAGATAGGTAGTATGTTTGAGGAAAGGAACCTGGATGTTTTGGCTCTGAGTGAAACGAAGCGAAAGGGTAAAAGGGAAGAGTGGTTTGGGAATGTCTTGGGAGTAAAGCCAGGGGTTGGTAAGAGGACAAGAACAAGGGAAGGAGTAGCACTACTCCTGAAACAGGAGTGGTGGGAGTATGTGATAGAGTGTAAGAAAGTAACCTCTAGATTGATATGAGTAAAACTTAAAGTGGATGGAGAGAGATGGGTGATTATTGGTGCATATGCACCTGGGCATGAGAAGAAAGATCATGAGAGGCAAGTGCTTTGGGAGCACCTGAGTGAGTGTTTTAGTAGTTTTGATGCACGAGACCGGGTTATAGTGATGGGTGATTTGAATGCAAAGGTGAGTGATGGGGAAATTGAGGGAATAATTGGTGTATATGGGGTGTTCAGTGTTGTAAATGGAAATGGTGAGGAGCTTGTAGATTTATATGCTGAAAAAGGACTGATAATAGGGAATACCTGGTTTAGAAAGAGAGATATACATAAATATACATATGTAAGTAGGAGAGATGGCCAGAGAGCGTTATTGGATTACGTGTTAATTGATAGGCGCGCGAAAGAGAGACTTTTGGATGTTAATGTTTTGAGAGGTGCAACTGGAGGGATGTTTGATCATCATCTTGTGGAGGTAAAGGTGAAGATTTGTAGAGGATTTCAGAAAAGAAGAAAGAATGTTGGGGTGAAGAGAGTGGTGAGAGTAAGTGAGCTTGGGAAGGGGATTTGTGTGAGGAAGTACCAGGAGAGACTGAGTACAGAATAGAAAAAGGTGAGAACAAAGGACATAAGGGGAGTGGGAAGGAATGAGGTGTATTTAGGGAAACAGTGATGGCTTGCGCAAAAGATGCTTATGGCATGAGAAACGTGGGAGGTAGGTAGATTAGAAAGGGTAGTGAGTGGTGAGATGAAGAAGTAAGATTGTTAGTGAAAGAGAAGAGAGAGACATTTGGATGATTTTTGCAGGGAAATAGTGCAAATGAGTGGGACATGTATAAAAGAAAGGGGCAGGAGGTCAAAAGGAGGGTGCAGGAGGTGAAAAAGAGGGCAAATGAGAGTTGGGGTGAGAGAGTATCATTAAATTTTAGGGAGAGTAAAAAGATGTTTTGGAAGGAGGTAAATAATGTGCGTAAGACAAGGGAATCAATGGGAACTTCAGTGAAGACGGCTAATGGGGAGGTGATAACAAGTAGTGGTAAAGTGAGAAGGAGATGGAGTATTTTGAAGGTTTGTTGAATGTGTTTGATGATAGAGTGGCAGATATAGGTTGTTTTGGTCGATGTGGTGTGCAAAGTGAGAGGGTTAGGGAAAATGATTTGGTAAACAGAGAAGAGGTAGTAAAAGCTTTGCGGAAGATGAAAGCCGGCAAGACGGTGGGTTTGGATGGTATTGCAGTGGAATCTTTTAAAAAAGGGGGTGACTGTATTGTTGACTGGTTGGTAAGGTTATTTAATGTATGTATGACTCATGGGGAGGTGCCTGAGGAATGGCGGAATACTTGCATAGTGCCATTGTACAAAGGCAAAGGGGATTAAAGTGAGTGCTCAAATTACAGAGTTATACGTTTGTTGAGTATTCCTGGTAGATTATATGGGAGAGTATTGATTGAGAGGGTGAAGACATGTACAGAGCATCAGATTGGGGAAGAGCAGTGTGGTTTCAGAAGTGGTAGAGGATGTGTGGATCAGGTGTTTGCTTTGAAGAATGTATATGAAAAATACTTAGAAGGGCAAATGGATTTGCATGTAGCTTTTATGGATCTGGAGAAGGCATATGATAGAGTTGATAGAGATGCTCTGTGGAAGGTATTAAGAATATATGGTGTGGGAGGCAAGTTGTTAGAAGCAGTGAAAAGTTTTTATCCAGGATGTAAGGCATAAGTACGAGTAGGAAGAGAGGAAAGTGATTGGTTCTCAGTGAATGTAGGTTTGCGGCAGGGGGTGTGTGATGTCTCCATGGTTGTTTGATTTGTTTATGGATGGGGCTGTTAGGGAGGTGAATGCAAGAGTCTTGGAAAGAGGGGCAAGTATGCGGTCTGTGGTGGATGAGAGAGCTTGGGGAGTGAGTCAGTTGTTGTTCGCTGATGATACAACGGTGGTGGCTGATTCGTGTGAGAAACTGTAGAAGCTGGTGACTGAGTTTAGCAAAGTGTGTGAAAGAAGAAAACTGAGAGTAAATGTGAATAAGAGCAAGGTTATTTGGTACGGTAGGATTGAGGGACAAGTCAAATGGGAGGTACGTTTGAATAGAGAAAAACTGGAGGAAGTGAAGTGTTTTAGATATCTGGGAGTGGATTTGGCAGCGGATCAACCATGGAAGCGGAAGTGAATCATAGGGTAAGGAAGGACGGTGAAAATTCTGGGGGCGTTGAAGAATGTGTGGAAGTCGAGAACATTATCTTGGAAAGCAAAAAGGTTATATTTGAAGGAATAGTGTTTCCAACAATGTTATGTTGGTTGCGAGGCGTGGGCCATAGATAGTTGTGCGGAGGAGGGTGGATGTGATGGAAAGGAGATGTTTGAGGACAGTATGTGATGTGAGGTGGTTTGATCGAGTAAGTAATAATAGGGTAAGACTGATGTGTGGTAATGAAAAGAGTGTGGTTGAGAGAGCAGAAGAGGATGTTTTGAAATAGTTTGGTCGAATAGAGGGAATGAGTGAGGAAAGATTGACAAAGAGGATATATGTGTCAGAGGTGGAGGGAATGAGAAGTGGGAGACCAAGTTGGAGGTGGAAAGATGGAGTGAAAAAGATTTTGAGTGATCGGGGCCTGAACATGAAGGAGGGTGAAAGGCGTGCAAGGAATAGAGTGAATTGGAACGATGTGGTATACCGGGGTCGACGTGCTGTGAATGGATTGAACAAGGGCATATGAAGTTTCTGGGGTAAACCATGGAAAGTTGTGTGGGGCCTGGATGTGGAAAGGGAGCTGTGGTTTTGGTGCATTATACATGACAGCTAGAGACTGGGTTTGAACGAATGTGGCCTTTGTTGTCTCTTCCTAGCGCTATCTCGCGCACATGCGGGGGGAGGTGGTTGTTATTTCATGTGTGGCAGGGTGGCGACGGGAATGAATAAAGGCAGACAGTATGAATTATGTACATGTGTATATACTTATATGTCTGTGTGTGTATATCCATATATGTATACGTTGAGATGTATAGGTATGTATATGTGCGTGTGTGGACGTATATGTATATACATGTGTATGTGGGTGGGTTGGGCCATTCTTTCGTCAGTTTCCTTGCGCTACCTCGCTAACGCGGGACACAGCGACAAAGTGTAATTATGAATGATGATATATATATATATATATATATATATATATATATATATATATATATATATATATATATATATATATATTTTTTTTTTTTTTTTTTTTTGCTTTGTCGCTGTCTCCCGCGTTTGCGAGGTAGCGCAAGGAAACAGACGAAAGAAATAGCTCAACCCACCCCCATACACATGTATATACATACGTCCACACACGCAAATATACATACCTACACAGCTTTCTATGGTTTACCCAGACGCTTCACATGCCCTGATTCAATCCACTGACAGCACGTCAACCCCGGTATACCACATCGATCCAATTCACTCTATTCCTTGCCCTCCTTTCACCCTCCTGCATGTTCAGGCCCCGATCACACAAAATCTTTTTCACTCCATCTTTCCACCTCCAATTTGGTCTCCCACTTCTCCTCGTTCCCTCCACCTCCGACACATATATCCTCTTGGTCAATCTTTCCTCACTCATTCTCTCCATGTGCCCAAACCATTTCAAAACACCCTCTTCTGCTCTCTCAACCACGCTCTTTTTATATCCACACATCTCTCTTACCCTTACGTTACTTACTCGATCAAACCACCTCACACCACACATTGTACTCAAACATCTCATTTCCAGCACATCCATCCTCCTGCACACAACTCTATCCATAGCCCACGCCTCGCAACCATACAACATTGTTGGAACCACTATTCCTTCAAACATACCCATTTTTGCTTTCCGAGA
>NC_092235.1:38864782-38979782 GCF_036320965.1 Panulirus ornatus | reverse complement strand
CCTCCCATTGACACCAAGAATCTTTTAGTTCTCCCTTTTAATAATAATTTCACTTTGCTTCCCATGTTGCTTAAATCCTTTAATGTAAATGTTACCTTTAGCAACAATAATACTATAGAGAATATCTTAATCAGGAATTCACCAGAAAATTCTCTTACATGCATCTATAAAGTGCCTTGTGGAGATTGTGATAAATTTTATGTTGATCAGACTGGTAAGGACCTTTCTGTTAGACTTAAGCAACATAAATATAGTATAAGAACGGTACAAAAATCAAATGCCTTGTTTAATCATGTTAAAAACTAAGATCATTTTATTGACTGGAATAACGCCATCTCAGTTATTAACTCTAACTCTATTACCAAGATCAATTTCATTGAATTTTCTATTATTAAATACACAAATAATTATAATACTAATATTAGTGATGGTCTATACAAATCAGATAACTTTATTGTTGATAAAATTTGTAAAATGATAAGTTTATGAACGCTCGTTGTATGTTTTGGACAATCACATGTTTACCAATTGGCGTCCTAGCTTCGTCTCTTCGATGTATATCAACTGACTGTTATATTTCTCTTTTTTGTCTCCCCTGATGATGTGATTATTATACGAAAGTTCACTTGGGAACTTTTCGCGTTTCATTTTCCCCGTGGACTCATAGGAATATATATATATATATATATATATATATATATATATATATATATATATATATATATATATATATATATTTTTTTTTTTTTTTTATACTTTGTCGCTGTCTCCCGCGTTTGCGAGGTAGCGCAAGGAAACAGACGAAAGAAATGGCCCAACCCCCCCCTCCCCCCATACACATGTACATACACACGTCCACACACGCAAATATACATACCTACACAGCTTTCCATGGTTTACCCCAGACGCTTCACATGCCTTGATTCACTCCACTGACAGCACGTCAACCCCTGTATACCACATCGCTCCAATTCATTCTATTCCTTGCCCTCCTTTCACCCTCCTGCATGTTCAGGCCCCGATCACACAGAATCTTTTTCACTCCATCTTTCCACCTCCAATTTGGTCTCCCTCTTCTCCTCGTTCCCTCCACCTCCGACACATATATCCTCTTGGTCAATCTTTCCTCACTCATTCTCTCCATGTGCCCAAACCATTTCAAAACACCCTCTTCTGCTCTCTCAACCACGCTCTTTTTATTTCCACACATCTCTCTTACCCTTACGTTACTTACTCGATCAAACCACCTCACACCACACATTGTCCTCAAACATCTCATTTCCAGCACATCCATCCTCCTGCGCCACAACTCTATCCATAGCCCACGCCTCGCAACCATACAACATTGTTGGAACCACTATTCCTTCAAACATACCCATTTTTGCTTTCCGAGATAATGTTCTCGACTTCCACATATTTTTCAAGGCTCCCAAAATTTTCGCCCCCTCCCCCACCCTATGATCCACTTCCGCTTCCATGGTTCCATCCGCTGACAGATCCACTCCCAGATATCTAAAACACTTCACTTCCTCCAGTTTTTCTCCATTCAAACTCACCTCCCAATTGACTTGACCCTCAACCCTACTGTACCTAATAACCTTGCTCTTATTCACATTTACTCTTAACTTTCTTCTTCCACACACTTTTCCAAACTCAGTCACCAGCTTCTGCAGTTTCTCACATGAATCGGCCACCAGCGCTGTATCATCAGCGAACAACAACTGACTCACTTCCCAAGCTCTCTCATCCAGAACAGACTTCATACTTGCCCCTCTTTCTAAAGCTGTAGCATTTACCTCCCTGACAACCCCATCCATAAACAAATTAAACAACCATGGAGACATCACACACCCCTGCCGCAAACCTACATTCACTGAGAACCAATCACTTTCCTCTCTTCCTACACGTACACATGCCTTACATCCTCGATAAAAACTTTTCACTGCTTCTAACAACTTGCCTCCCACACCATATATTCTTAATACCTTCCACAGAGCATCTCTATCAACTCTATCATATGCCTTCTCCAGATCCATAAATGCTACATACAAATCCATTTGCTTTTCTAAGTATTTCTCACATACATTCTTCAAAGCAAACACCTGATCCACACATCCTCTACCACTTCTGAAACCGCACTGCTCTTCCCCAATCTGATGCTCTGTACATGCCTTCACCCTCTCAATCAATACCCTCCCATATAATTTACCAGGAATACTCAACAAACTTATACCTCTGTAATTTGAGCACTCACTCTTATCCCCTTTGCCTTTGTACAATGGCACTATGCACGCATTCCGCCAATCCTCAGGCACCTCACCATGAGTCATACATACATTAAATAACCTTACCAACCAGTCAACAATACAGTCACCCCCTTTTTTAATAAATTCCACTGCAATACCATCCAAACCTGCTGCCTTGCCGGCTTTCATCTTCCGCAAAGCTTTTACTACCTCTTCTCTGTTTACCAAATCATTTTCCCTAACCCTCTTACTTTGCACACCACCTCGACCAAAACACCCTATATCTGCCACTCTGTCATCAGACACATTCAACAAACCTTCAAAATACTCATTCCGTCTCCTTCTCACATCACCACTACTTGTTATCACCTCCCCATTTACGCCCTTCACTGAAGTTCCCATTTGCTCCCTTGTCTTACGCACCCTATTTACCTCCTTCCAGAACATCTTTTTATTCTCCCTAAAATTTACTGATAGTCTCTCACCCCAACTCTCATTTGCCCTTTTTTTCACCTCTTGCACCTTTCTCTTGACATCCTGTCTCTTTCTTTTATACTTCTCCCACTCAATTGCATTTTTTTTCCCTGCAAAAAATCGTCCAAATGCCTCTCTCTTCTCTTTCACTAATACTCTTACTTCTTCATATATATATATATATATATATATATATATATATATATATATATATATATATATATATATATATATATATATATATATATATATATATATATATATATATATATATGTATATATATATATATATATATATATATATATATATATATATATATATATATATATATATATATATATATATATATATATATATATATATATATATATACATATATATATATATATATATATATATATATATATATATATATATATATATATATATATATATATATATATATATTTTTTTTTTTTTTTTCTTTTTTTTTATACTTTGTCGCTGTCTCCCGCGTTTGCGAGGTAGCGCAAGGAAACAGACGAAAGAAATGGCCCAACCCCCCCCCCCATACACATGTATATACATACGTCCACACACGCAAATATACATACCTACACAGCATTCCATGGCTTACCCCAGACGCTTCACATGCCTTGATTCAATCCACTGACAGCACGTCAACCCAGGTATACCACATCGCTCCAATTCACTCTATTCCTTGCCCTCCTTTCACCCTCCTGCATGTTCAGGCCCCGATCACACAAAATCTTTTTCACTCCATCTTTCCACCTCCAATTTGGTCTCCCTCTTCTCCTTGTTCCCTCCACCTCCGACACATATATCCTCTTGGTCAATCTTTCCTCACTCATCCTCTCCATGTGCCCAAACCACTTCAAAACACCCTCTTCTGCTCTCTCAACCACGCTCTTTTTATTTCCACACATCTCTCTTACCCTTACGTTACTCACTCGATCAAACCACCTCACACCACACATTGTCCTCAAACATCTCATTTCCAGCACATCCATCCTCCTGCCCACAACTCTATCCATAGCCCACGCCTCGCAACCATACAACATTGTTGGAAACACTATTCCTTCAAACATACACATTTTTGCTTTCCGAGATAATGTTCTCGACTTCCACACATTCTTCAAGGCCCCCAGAATTTTCGCCCCCTCCCCCACCCTATGATCCACTTCCGCTTCCATGGTTCCATCCGCTGCCAGATCCACTCCCAGATATCTAAAACACTTCACTTCCTCCAGTTTTTCTCCATTCAAACTCACCTCCCAATTGACTTGACCCTCAACCCTACTGTACCTAATAACCTTGCTCTTATTCACATTTACTCTTAACTTTCTTCTTCCACACACTTTACCAAACTCAGTCACCAGCTTCTGCAGTTTCTCACATGAATCAGCCACCAGCGCTGTATCATCAGCGAACAACAACTGACTCACTTCCCAAGCTCTCTCATCCCCAACAGACTTCATACTTGCCCCTCTTTCCAAAACTCTTGCATTTACCTCCCTAACAACCCCATCCATAAACAAATTAAACAACCATGGAGACATCACACACCCCTGCCGCAAACCTACATTCACTGAGAACCAATCACTTTCCTCTCTTCCTACACTTACACATGCCTTACATCCTCGATAAAAACTTTTCACTGCTTCTAACAACTTGCCTCCCACACCATATATTCTTAATACCTTCCTCAGAGCATCTGTATCAACTCTATCATCTGCCTTCTCCAGATCCATAAATGCTACATACAAATCCATTTGCTTTTCTAAGTATTTCTCACATACATTCTTCAAAGCAAACACCTGATCCACACATCCTCTACCACTTCTGAAACCACACTGCTCTTCCCCAATCTGATGCTCTGTACATGCCTTCACCCTCTCAATCAATACCCTCCCATATAATTTACCAGGAATACTCAACAAACTTATACCTCTGTAATTTGAGCACTCACTCTTATCCCCTTTGCCTTTGTACAATGGCACTATGCACGCATTCCGCCAATCCTCAGGCACCTCACCATGAGTCATACATACATTAGATAACCTTACCAACCAGTCAACAATATAGTCACCCCCTTTTTTAATAAATTCCACTGCAATACCATCCAAACCTGCTGCCTTGCCGGCTTTCACCTTCCGCATATATATATATATATATATATATATATATATATATATATATATATATATATATATATATATATATATATATATATATATATATATATATATATATATATGTATATATATATATATATATATATATATATATATATATATATATATATATATATATATATATATATATATACATATATATATATATATATATATATATATATATATATATATATATATATATATATATATATGTATATATATATATTCATGTATGTTCATATATGCTTTAGATATCTGGGAGTGGATTTGGCAGCGGATGGAACCATGGAAGCCGAAGTGAATCATAGGGTGGGGGAGGGGGCTATAGTTCTGAGGGCGTTGGAGAATGTGTGGAAGTCGAGAACGTCATCTGTGAAAGCAAAAATGTGTATGTTTGAAATAATACTGGTTCCAACAATGGTATATTGTTGCGAGCGTGGGCTATAGGTATAGGCATGAACAAGAGCAAGGTTATTAGGTAAAGTAGGATTGAGGGTCAAGTCAATTGGGAGGTAAGTTTGAATGGAGAAAAACGGGAGGAAGTGAAGTGTTTTAGATATCTCGGAGTAGATTTGGCAGCGGATCAACCATGGAAGCGTAAGTGAATCATAGGGTAGGGGAGGAGGTGAAAATTCTGGGAGCGTTGAAGAATGTGTGGAAGTCGGGAACATTATCTTGGAAAGCAAAAATGGGTTTGTTTGAAGGAATAGTGTTTCAAACAATGTTATATGGTTGCGAGGCGTGGGCCATAGATAGAGTTTTGCGGAGGAGAGTGGATGTGCTGGAAACGAGATTTTTTGAGGACAATATATGGTGTGAGGTGGATTGATCGAGTACGTAATGAAAGGGTGCGAGAGATGTGTGGTAATAAAAGGAGTCTGGTTGAGAGCGCATAAGAGGGTGTCTTGAAATAGTTTGGTCACATGGAGAGAATGAGTGAGGAAAGATTGACAAAGAGGATACATGTGTCAGAGGTGGAGGAAACGAGGAGAAGTGGGAGACCAAATTGGAGTTGGAAAGATGTGGTGAAAAAGATTTTGAGTGATCGGGGCCTGAACATGCAGGAGGGTGAAATGAGGGCAAGGAATAGAGTGAATTGGATCGATGTGGTATACCGGGGTTGACGTGCTGTCAGTGGATTGAATCAGGGCATGTGAAGCGTCTGGGGTAAACCATGGAAAGCTGTGTATGTATGTATATTTGCGTGTGTGGACAGCGACAAAAAAAAAAAAAAAAATATATATATATATATATATATATATATATATATGTATATAAATGTATATATATATATATATATATATTTTTTTTTTTTGCCGCTGTCTCCCGCGTTTGCGAGGTAGCGCAAGGAAACAGACGAAAGAAATGGCCCAACCCACCCCCATACACATGTATATACATACGTCCACACACGCAATTATACATACCTACACAGCTTTCCATGGTTTACCCCAGACGCTTCACATGCCTTGATTCAATCCACTGACAGCACGTCAACCCCGGTATACCACATCGCTCCAATTCACTCTATTCCTTGCCCTCCTTTCACCCCCCTACATGTTCAGGCCCCGATCACACAAAATCTTTTTCACTCCATCTTTCCACCTCCAATCTGGTCTCCCTCTTCTCCTCGTTCCCTCCACCTCCGACACGTATATCCTCTTGGTCAATCTTTCCTCACTCATTCTCTCCATGTGACCAAACCATTTCAAAACACCCTCTTCTGCTCTCTCAACCACGCTCTTTTTATTTCCACACATCTCTCTTACCCTTACGTTACTTACTCGATCAAACCACCTCACACCACACATTGTCCTCAAACATCTCATTTCCAGCACATCCATCCTCCTGCGCACAACTCTATCCATAGTCCACGCCTCGCAACCATACAACATTGTTGGAACCACTATTCCTTCAAACATACCCATTTTTGCTTTCCGAGATAATGTTCTCGACTTCCACACATTCTTCAAGGCTCCTAGAATTTTCGCCCCCTCCCCCACCCTATGATCCACTTCCGCTTCCATGTTTCCATCCGCTGCCAGATCCACTCCCAGATATCTAAAACACTTCACTTCCTCCAGTTTTTCTCCATTCAAACTCACCTCCCAATTGACTTGACCCTCAACCCTACTGTACCTAATAACCTTGATTGAGAGGGTGAAGGCATGTACGGAGCATCAGATTGGGGAAGAGCAGTGTGGTTTCAGAAGTGGTAGAGGATGTGTGGATCAGGTGTTTGCTTTGAAGAATGTATGTGAGAAATACTTAGAAAAGCAAATGGATTTGTATGTAGCATTTATGGATCTGGAGAAGGCAGATGATAGAGTTGATAGAGATGCTCTGTGGAAGGTACTAAGAATATATGGTGTGGGAGGCAAGTTGTTAGAAGCAGTGAAAAGTTTTTATCAAGCATGTACGGCATGTGTACGTTTAGGAAGAGAGGAAAGTGATTGGTTCTCAGTGAATGTAGGTTTGCGGCAGGGGTGTGTGATGTCTCCATGGTTGTTTGATTTGTTTATGGATGGGGTTGTTAGAGAGGTGAATGCAAGTTTTTTGGAAAGAGGGGCAAGTATGAAGTCTGTTCTGGATGAGAGAGCTTGGGAAGTGAGTCAGTTGTTGTTCGCTGATGATACAGCGCTGGTGGCTGACTCATGTGAGAAACTGCAGAAGCTGGTGACTGAGTTTGGTAAAGTGTGTGAAAGAAGAAAGTTAAGAGTATATGTGAATAAGAACAAGGTTATTAGGTACAGTAGGGTAGAGGGTCAAGTCAATTGGGAGGTAAGTTTGAATGGAGAAAAACTGGAGGAAGTAAAGTGTTTTAGATATCTGGGAGTGGATCTGGCAGCGGATGGAACCATGGAAGCGGAAGTGAATCATAGGGTGGGGGAGGGGGCGAAAATCCTGGGAGCCTTGAAGAATGTGTGGAAGTCGAGAACATTATCTCGGAAAGCAAAAATGTGTATGTTTGAAGGAATAGTGGCTCCAACAATGTTGTATGGTTGCGAGGCGTGGGCTATGGATAGAGTTGTGCGCAGGAGGGTGGATGTGCTGGAAATGAGATGTTTGAGGACAATATGTGGTGTGAAGTGGTTTGATCGAGTAAGTAATGTAAGGGTAAGAGAGATGTGCGGAAATAAAAAGAGCGTGGTTGAGAGAGCAGAAGAGTGTGTTTTGACATGGTTTGGGCACATGGAGAGAATGAGTGAGGAAAGATAGACCAAGAGGATATATGTGTCGGAGGTGAAGGTAACGAGGAGAAGTGGGAGACCAAATTGGAGGTGGAAAGATGGAGTGAAAAAGATTTTGAGTGATCGGGGCCTGAACATGCAGGAGGGTAAAAGGCGGGCAAGGAATAGAGTGAATTGGATGGATGTGGTATACCGGGGTTGACGTGCTGTCAGTGAATTGAATCAGGGCATGTGAAGCGTCTGGGGTAAATTATGGAAAGTTGTGTGGGGCCTGGATGTGGAAAGGGAGCTGTGGTTTCGGGCATTATTGCATGACAGCTAGAGACTGAGTGTGAACGAATGGGGCCTTTGTTGTCTTTTCCTAGCGCTACCTCGCACACATGAGGGGCGAGGGGGATGGTATTCCATGTGTGGCGAAGTGGCGATGGGAATGAATAAAGGCAGACAGTGTGAATTGTGTGCATGGGTATATATGTATGTGTCTGTGTGTGTATATATATGTGTACATTGAGATGTATAGGTTTGTATATTTGCGTGTGTGGACGTGTATGTATATACATGTGTATGGGGGTGGGTTGGGCCATTTCTTTCGTCTGTTTCCTTGCGCTACCTCGCAATCGCGGGAGACAGCGACAAAGCAAAAAAAAAAAAAAAGAAAAAAAATATATATTGAAAGAGAAGAGAAAGGTATTTGGACGATTTTTTACTGGGAAATAGTACAAATGACTGGATGTGTATAAAAGAAAGAGGCAAAAGGTCAAGAGAAAGTTGCAAGCGGTGGAAAAGAGGGCAAATGAGCGTTGGGGTGAGAGAGTATCATTAAATTTTAGGGAGAATAAAAAGATGTTTTGAAAGGAGGTAAATAAAGTACGTAAGACAAGAGAACAAATGGGAACATCGGTATAGGGGGCAAATGGGTTAGTAATAACACGTAGTGGTGATGTGAGCGGAAGATGGAGTGAGTATTTTGAAGGTTTGTTAAATGTGTTTGATGATAGAGCGGCAGATATAGGGTGTTCTGGTCGAGGAGGAGTGCGAAGTGAGCGGGTCAGGGAGATTGCTTTGGTAAACGTAGAAGAGGTAGTGAAAACTTTTACGGAAGATGAAAGCCGGTAAGGCAGCGGGGTTGCATGGTATTGCTGTGAAATTTATTTAAAAAGGGGATGACTGTGTTGTTGACTGGTTGGTGAGGATATTCATTTTATATATGGATCATGGTGAAGTGCCTGCGGATTGGCCGAATGAATGTATAGTGCCATTGTACAAAAACAAAGGAGATAAAGAGGTAGTTCAATTCACAGAGGTATAAGTTTGTTTAGTATTCTTGGGAAATTATATGGGAGGATATTGATTGAAACGGTCAAGGCATGTACAGAGCATGAGACTGGGGAAGAGCACTGTGACTTCAGAGTGGTAGAGGATGTGTGGATCAGGTGTTTGCTTTGAAGAATGTATGTGAGAAATACTTAGAAAAGCAGATGGATTTGTATGTAGCATTTATGGACCTGGAGAAGGCCTATGATAGAGTTGAATGAGATGCTCTTTGGAAAGTATTAAGAGTGTATGGTATGGGAGGTAAGTTGCTAGAAGTAGTGAAAAGTTTTTATCGAGGATGTAGGCATGTGTACGATTAGGAAGAGAGGAAAGTGAATAGGTCCCAGTGAATGTCGGTTTGAGGCAGGGGTGCGTGATGTCTCCATGGTTGTTTAATCTGTTTGTGGATGGGGCTGTTAGGGAGGTGAATGCAAGAGTTTTTCAGAGAGGGGCAAGTATGCAGTCTGTTGCGGATGAGAGAGCTTGGGAAGTGAGTCAGTTGTTGCTCGCTGAAGATACAACGCTGGTGGCTGATTTAGTTGAGAAACTGCAGAAGATGGTGACTGAGTTTGGTAAAGTGTGTGAAAGAAGAAAGCTGAGAGTAAATGTGAATACAAGCAAGGTTATTAAGTTCAATATTGTTGAGGATAAGTAAATTGGGAGGTAAGTTTGAATGGAGAAAAACTGGAGGAAGTGAAGTGTTTCAGATATATGGGAGTGGATTTGGCAGCGGATGGAACCATGGAAGCGGAAGTGAGTAGGGTGGTGTAGGTTTTGGGAGCGTTGAAGAATATATGGAAAGCGAGAACGTTATCTCGGAGAGCAAAAATGGGTATGTTTGAAGGAACAGTGGTTCCAACAATGTTATATGGTTTTGAGGCATGGGCGATAAATAGGGTTGTGCGGAGGAAGGTGCATATGTTGGAAATGGGATGTTTGAGAGCAAAATGTGGTGTGAGGTGGTTTCATTTAGTAAGTAATGAAAGGGTGGTTGAGAGAGCAGAAGAGAGTGTATTGAAATGGTTTGGTCACATGGAGAGAATGAGTGAGTAAAGATTGACAAAGAATATGTATGTGTCAGAGGTGGAGGGAACGAGAAGTGGGAGACTAAATTGGAGGTGGAAGGATGGAATGAAAAATATTTTTAGCGATCTGGGCCTGAACATACAGTGGGGTGAAGGCGTGCAAGAAATAGAGTGAATTGGAAGGATGTGGTATACCGGGGTGGACGTACTGTAAATGGATTGAACCAGGGCATGTGAAGCGTCTGGCCTTTGCATGGATTACCCCAGATGTTTCATATACCCTGGTTCAATCCATATGCAGCACGTCGACTCAGGTATTCCACATCGTTCCATTTCACTCTATTCCTTGCACGCCCCTCACCCTTCCGTGTGTTCAGGTCCTTATCGCTCAAAATATTTTTCACTCTATCCCTCCACCTCCAATTTGGTCTCCCGGTTCTCCATTGTTCCCTCCATCTCTGACACATATATCCTCTTTGTCAATCTTTACTCACTCATTCTGTCCATAAGACCAAACCATTTCAACACACCCTTTTCTGCTCTCTCAACCACACTCTTTTTGTTTCCGCACATATCTCTTACCCTTTCATTACTTCCACTTCCATGATTCCATTCGCTGCTAACTCCATTCCCAAATACCTAAAGTATTTCACTTCCTCCAATTTTTTCCATTCAAACTTACATCCCACTTAACCTGTCCCTCAGCCCTACTGAACCTAATAATCTTGCTCTTATTCACATTTACTCTGAACTTTCTCGTTTCACACACTTTTCCAAACTCAGTCACCAACTTCTGCATTCTCTCACTCGAATCAGCCACTAGAGCTGTATCATCGACGGATAACAGCTTACTTACTTCTCAGGCCCTCTCATCCCGAAACAGACTGCATACTCGCCCCATTCTCCAAAACTCTTGCATTTACCTTTTCAACCACCCTATCCAAGCACAAATTTAACAGGAATGGGAACATCACACATTCCTGCCGCAGACCGACATTCACTGGGAGCCAATCATTCTCCTCTCTTTCTACTCGTACATCCTTGATAGAAACCCTTCACTGCTTCTAGCAATTTACCTCCCACACTCTTAAGACCTTCCACAAAGCATATATATCAACTCTGTCATATGCTTTTTCAGATCCATACGGTCTCAGCTGCCAGTCACGTCTCAGCTGATATAAAATAAATCTCATTATTTCAACAGCAAATATGTACTCGATGATGAATTTATTGTGGAGTATATGGTATATAAAGAAACTTCTTGTATAACGACAGTTGGACGATGCTATGCAGTTGTAATCCTTTCAATTCCATTACAAAACTCACGATATTTCGCGAGACTCAAGGAGTCAGGTAACTCATCAGTTGGTCATGGTCTACATGCACAGTGAGAGTGTTTGTGGTCTTAGAATTATCTTTAACATCTGAAGAAGGTGTTGAAGATTTTTCGGTTAGTGGATGTAGCTTACGTTGACGGCCTTTAATGACCCTGGCAGTTGATAGGCCTAAAGCCCAACCAACCAACCAACCAACCAACAATCAGTTGGTGACAAAAATTACCTAATGGTACGCCTTTATTCCCAAGTGTAAGTTTAGTGAGGGGGTAATCGTGATGGGTATTTGGGCAACACACAGTCCATATCAGCAGTCCAACTCCCATAACGCATAACCTACAGCTCTGAGGCCGAACAGTCTTCACACTAACTTATCAACGCTGCAGCTTCAGTGATGAGCAATGATTCTTAGAATGATTAAGTATTCCTGATTAAGCTTTGCAATAATGTTAGTGATGTGTTCGAGCTTAGTTCATAATACCTTCGCATATTGCACATGTAGATGCACACATGACTGTACGTTATAAAGAAAACATAAAGAAAACACAGCTTACAGGACCATGAATTATGATTGTGGAGCTACAGTAAGTAAGTACTGGAAGTTAAAGATGGGGGAATGACTTGCGACAGAGTTTCTTATGAACAATATCTATGATACATGAGAAATTATATCTAACGAAGTGTAACTAATCATTACCAAGCAGCTGTACAAACACAGCAAACTGCAAGTCATAGCTTTTATCCTCGTCTTCTCTCCCTACTACTCGTTCTCCCAACAGCCTCAGTAACGATCGGCCAACCATTTCCGACTCTTGCTCCTCTACATTTACAACCTTTTTCCCTCATAGTCAACTCATAAAGGAAATTAACACTTTATGCTATGAATTTTGTTAATATCGTACATGAGTGATTTGGTTTCGTTCGCTATTTGACAATTATCAAGACTTTTTTTTTCCAACTTTCGGGAGTAAACTAAATAGTCGTTAGAGCATTACAACATCATTATTAATTCAAATATTGTTGTTATGCATACTTGCATGGCCACTCTTGTTGCTTATCAAATAGCTATGACCTAAAAATTATAAATTATTGTTTGTGTTTTTCCTGTAGCTCAGTAAAGCATTGCACGGTATTCATCAAGTAAACATGATGTGCTTGCAAAAAGTTCTGTTATGACGTAGTCTAAGAGTTTGTAGTTTCCAAATTATTTACGTTTTCACAGATATCAAAGACAGGAATCTCAGAATATGTTGGACATTGATTTGAATTATCACAGATAGGTGGAACCACAATGTGTTGTGATGGGGTGAGGGGGGGATTTGGGAGCTCAACATTAGAGCATGAGTGTACCTTCGTATATGGTGTAATATAAAGTTTGCATTATATGATATATCCAATCCTACTTATTAGCATGTTATTTGTTGTTATCACCTTCAGACTTGCGACTCAAAAGAACATAAAAGGCGGCAAGAAATTCCCTGTAACTTAAAGAAGACGCGATCATAAGATTCATTGTTTTTCATATGACATCGAAAATACGGCAAATTTAGGTGTCCAGAGGAATCAAAGTCAGGTTTTCATAGGTTCAGTTGAGATCTGTGTTCAACTTACTTTTACAGCCTAGTTTCCCTAATCATCATAGCCCTCCCACTATCATTTAATTGTGATCGAAGGTTGAAATGAATACAGTTCTATATTACGCTCCCTTCTATCTATATCCATTCTACTATCTATGAGTGCACCGATATGTGTTTCTTCCTAATATATGAATCAAGTCTGTGGTGCCACTGCACTGGAACTTTTCTGATACCTCACAGTTTTACTTAGGTATTGCAGACATGTCATAATGTATTGAAAAAATCATCTGTGTATATGTATTGTCATTTGCTATAATCTCTCTCACATGAGCACAAGTAACAATATAAGTAAACTTTCTATAAGGTCACCTGACATTATACCTCTTCATTTTCGTTTTCTGTGTGACATATGCTAGTTTGAAAGAAAACGGATATCATGCACAACCGAAGTAGGATACAGCTATTGACTCGACTAACCTCATTCATATTAAACAGATATATGACGAAGGCCAACATGTTGAACAATTTCATATCTGTGGAAAGTCACCACTTCAATACTATCAGATGTTTGGTTAATATAATGAAGTTCAAATACAAGAGTATGAATCAGGGGACAAACGATTGGTTAATGTCTATTCGATTACTAGATCATGATAGACTGTGTTAAGTTACGAATGATTTAGATTTCAGATGAAACCTCGTTTGCAGATGGATTAACAATGCTCATAATATCTTAGTTATTTCTACCCTATCATGCTCCTCAACAATTGATAAGCGGTGTTGTTGTACTCATGAATATGACATGACTATTGACAGCAACACTACTAAAGCAAGGAGCCAGGTGGTGGTTATCATGTATGACAGTGTTGAATGTGGAAGTGGTGGATTCTGGTACTGGTGTCTGTAGCAATACGGTTATTTATCATTAGTGGTGTTAGCTAGAGTACTGAGTGGTAGCAGGCAAGTAGCATCTAGGATTTGATGGGAGGTGGAATGCGAATTATGAACACGCAAAGATCATGAGGAAAAGATGTACGTATAATGATATGTGAGAACACATTATTTTCGTATGAGAAATATAACTATTCTGCAATATCCATATACTGTGGTTGTTGCTTATTATGGTTACCTCACCATTATTCTAAAGAATTTAGCAACTTTGTGGCTAACATTTCCTGAAAATGAATATTGCTGCTATGTAGAAGCAAATGTATCATATGAGACATAGGTGACCATTCTTGACTACACATGGAGTGCTGTTATTATACAAGACATACACAGCTGATGAATATAATTACGAGTGTTTTGTTTGATGAAAAAAGTGATATCCTCTGGCAAACACAGGAGAGCTCGTTATTCATAAACACGTGCTAGTGATACCGAAATGTGGTGAAACTATAGTGCAAATCAGTGAAATAAAGGAAATTATGCATATATTATACATTTACTTAAGCACGTTTTGTGTATCTGTATATATTCTTTTAAGAACGAACTAAATCAAACAACTCTGTAACATTTTCAAACATTTTCTATAAACATCAATGAACGGAAGGTAATGTTGACACTGGATGTATAAGCAGAAAATAACAAACAAAACAAATGCAACATTTTCAAGTATTCATCGTATGATTATCTTTTCTTAATAGAGAATTTATCACATCAGAAAGAGAAAGGGACCTACCTAATGATTGTGGCATTTATCTGGCACAATTATTAGATATTACTGACGAATTGTCTAGGCTGAATGTGTCTCTGCTCATTGCCGTTAGAAACGAACCTGAGAACCATTCTTCCCTCACAGTACTAAAGCCTATGCAAACGTCACCCAGCTTAATGAAGGACCTGTATTTACTGAAAAGTTGTGTTATAGTCGAGACATAGCAACGACATAGGTCGATATCATTTTTTCCGCCGCTGGCCAATAGGTTGCATGCGATAGGAGGAAAGTGAAATTGCAATTAAAATCATTTTTGATATCTACATCAAAAGGACGGGGCAGTATTCTACTCCCCTCCTCATCTTCATCATCCCACGGTAGAATTTACAAAAGAATAAAAAAAGAGTTCACACACACACACACACACACACACACACACATATATATATATATATATATATATATATATATATATATATATATATATATATATATATATATATATATATATATATATATATGGGTGAAACTGAAAGTGGATGGAGAGAGATGGGTGATTATTGGTGCACATGCACCTGGGCATGAGACGAAAGATCATGAGAGGCATGTGTTTTGAGAGGAGCTGAGTGAGTGTGTTAGTAGTTTTGATGCACGAGACCGGGTTATAGTGATGGAAGATTTGAATGCAATGGTGAGTAATGTGGCATTTGAGGGAATAATTGGTGTACATGGCGTTTTCAGTGTTGTAAATGGAAATGGTGAAGAGCTTGTAGATTTATGTGCTGAAAAAAGACGGGTGATTGGGAATAATTGGTTTAAAAAGAAATATATACATAAGAATACGTATGTAAGTAGGAGAGATGGCCAGAGAGCATTATTGGATTACGTGTTAATTGATGGGCGCGCGAAAGAGAGACTTTTGGATGTTAATGTGCGGAGAGGCTGGAGGGATGTCTGATCATTATCTTGTGGAGACGAAGGTGAAGATTTGTAGAGGTTTTCAGAAAAGAATAGAGAATGTTGGGGTGAAAAGAGTGGTGAGAGTAAGTGAGTTTGGGAAGGAGACTTGTGTGAGGAAGTACCAGGAGAGACTGAGTACAGAATGGAAAAGGGTGAGAACAAAGGACGTAAGGGGAGTGGGGGAGGAATGGGATGTATTTAGGTAAGCAGTGATGGCTTGTGCAAAAGATGCTTGTGGCATGAGAAGTGTGGGAGGTGGGCAGATTAGAAAGGGTAGTAAGTGGTGGGATGAAGAAGTAAGATTCTTAGTGAAAGAGAAGAGAAAGGTATTTGGACGATTTTTGCAGGGAGATAATGCAAATGAGGGGGAGATGTATAAAAGAAAGAGGCAGGAGGTCAAGAGAAAGTTGCAAGAGGTGAAAAAGAGGGCAAATTAGAGTTGGGGTGAGAGAGTATCATTAGATTTTAGTGAGAATAAAAAGTTATTTAGGAAGGAGGTAAATACAATACGTAAGACAAGGGAACAAATGGGAACTTCAGTGAAAGGGGCTAATGGTGAGGTGACAACAAGTAGTGGTGATGTGAGAAGGAGATGGAGTGAGTATTTTGAAGGTTTGTTGAATGTGTTTGATGATAGAGTGGCAGATATAGGGTGTTTTGTTCGAGGTGGTGTGCAAAGTGAGACGGTTATGGAGAATGATTTGGTAAACAGATAAGAGGTAGTGAAAGCTTTGCGGAAGATGAAAGCCGGCAAGGCGGCGGGTTTGGATGGTATTGCATTGGAATTCATTAAAAAAGGGGGTGACTGTATTGTTGACCTGGTTGGTAAAGTTATTCAATGTATGTATGACTCATGGTGCGGTGCCTGAAGATTGGCGGAATGCTTGCATAGTGCCATTGTACAAAGGCAAAGGGAATAAAGGCAAGTGCTCAAATTACAGAGGTATAAGTTTGATGAGTATTCCAGGGAAATTATATGGGAGGGTATTGAGTGAGAGGGGGAAGGCATGTACAGAGCATCAGATTGGGGAAGAGCAGTGTGGTTTCAGAAGTGCTTAGAGAAGCAAATGGATTTGTATGTAGCATTTATGGATCTGGAGAAGGCATATGATAGAGTTGATAGAGATTCTCTGTGGAAGGTATTAAGAATATATGGTGTGGGAGGCAAGTTGTTAGAAGCAGTGAAAAGTTTTTATCGAGGATGTAAGCCATGTTTAAGTGTAGGAATAGAGGAAAGTGATTGGTTCTCAGTGAATGTAGGTTTACGGCAGGGGTGTGTGATGTCTCCATGGTTGTTTAACTTGTTTATGGATGGGGTTGTTAGTGAGGTAAATGCAAGAATTTTGGAAAGAGGGGCAAGTATGCAGTCTGTTGTGGATGAGAGAGCTTGGGAAGTGAGTCATTTGTTGTTCGCTAATGATACAACGCTGGTTGCTGATTCGGGTGAGAAACTGCAGAAGCTGGAGACTGAGTTTGGTAAAGTGTGTGAAAGAAGAAAGCTGAGAGTAAATGTGAATAAGAGCAATGTTATTAGGTACAGTAGGGTTGTGGGACAAGTCAATTGGGAGGTAAGTTTGAAAGGAGAAAAACTGGGGGAAGTGAAGTGTTTTAGATATCTGGGAGTGGATTTGGCAGCTGATGGAACCATGGAAGCGAAAGTGAATCATAGGGTGGGGGAGGGGGCGAAAATTCTGGGAGCGTTGAAGAATGTGTGGAAGTCGAGAACATTATCTCGGAAAGCAAAAATGGGTATGTTTGAAGGATTAGTGGTTCTAACAATGTTATATGGTTGCGAGGCGTGGGCTGTAGATAGAGTTGTTCGGAGGAGGGTGGATGTGTTGGAAATGAGATGTTTGAGGACAATATGTGGTTTGAGGTGGTTTGATCGAGTAAGTAATAGTTGGGTAAGAGAGATGTGTGGTAATAAAAAGAGTGTGGTTGAGAGAGCAGAAGAGGGTGTTTTGAAATGGTTTGGTCGCATGGAGAGAATGAGTGAGGAAAGATTGACCAAGAGGATATATGTGTCAGAGGTGTGGAGGGAACGAGGAGAAGTGGGAGACCAAATTGGAGGTGGAAAGATGGAGTGAAAAAGATTTTGAGTGATTGGAGCCTGAACATGCAGGAGGGTGAAGGGCGTACAAGGAATTGAGTGAATTGGAACGATGTGGTATACCGGGGATGACGTGCTGTCAATGGAGTGAACCAAGGCATGTGAAGCGTCTGGGGTAAACCATGGAAAGTTCTGTGGGGCCTGGATGTGGAAAGGAGCTGTGGTTTCGGTGCATTATTACATGACAGCTAGAGACTGAGTGTGAACGAATGTGGTGGCCTTTGTTTTTTTTTTAGCGCTACCTCGCGCACATGAGGGGGAAGGGGGTTGTTATATCATGGCTGGCGGGGTGGCGATGGGAATGAATAAAGGCAGACAGTATGAATTATGTACATGTGTATATACGTATATGTCTGTGTGTGTAAATATATATATATATATATATATATATATATATATATATACAGATGTATAAGTTTGTTGAGTATTTCTGGGAAAGTCTATGGTAGGGCATTGATTAAGATGTTGAGAGCATGTTCAGAACATCAGATTGGGGAAGAGCAGTGTGGTATCAGAAGTGGTAGAGGATGTGTAGATCTGGTGTTTGCTTTGAAGAATGTAAGTGAGAAATACTTAGAAAAACAAATAGATTTGTATGTAGCATTTATGAATCTGGAGAAGGCATATGATAGAGTTGATAGAGATGCTCTGTGGAAGGTATTAAGAATACATGGTGTAGGAGGAAAGTTGCTAGAAGCAGTGAAAAGTCTTTATCGAGGATGTAAGGCATGTGTACGAGTAGAAAGAGAGTAAAGTGTTCTGGTACCCAGTGAATGTCGGTTTGCGGCAAGGATGTGTGATGTCTCCATGGCTGTTTAATTTGTTTATGGATGGTGTTGTTAGCGAGGACAATGCAAGAGTTTTGGAGAGAGGGGCAAGCATGCAGTCAGTTATGGATGTGAGAGCTTGGGAAGTGAGTCAGTTGTTCGCTGATGATAGAGTGCTTGTGGCAGATTCGGATGAGAAACTGCAGAAGCTGGTGACTGAATTTGGTAGAGTGTGTGAAACAAGAAAGCTGAGAGTAAATGTGAATAAGAGAAAGGTTATTAGGTTCAGTAGGGTTGAGGGACAAGTAAATTAGGAGGCGAGTTTAGATGGAGAAAAACTGGAGGAGGTGAAGTGTTTTAGATATCTGGCAGTGGATTTGGCAGCGGATGGAACCATGGAAGCGGAAGTGAATCACAGGGTGGGGGAGGGCGCGAAGGTTCTGGGAGCGTTGAAGAATGTGTGGAAGGCGATAACGTTATCTCGGAAAGTAAAATTAGGGTATGTTTGAAGGAATAGTCGTGCCAAAAATGTTATATGGTTGTGAGGCATGGGCTATAGATAGGGTTGTGCGGAGGAGGGTGGATGTGTTGGATATGAGGTGTTTGAGAACTATATGTGGTGTGAGGTGGTTTAATCGAGTAAGTAATGAAAGGGTGAGAGAGATGTGTGGTAAGGAAAAGAATGTGGTTGAGAGAGCAGAATAGGGTGTATTGAAATGGTCTGGTAACTTGGAGAGAATGAGTGAGGAAAGATTGACAAAGAGGATATATGTGTCAGAGGTGGTGGGAACGAGGAAAGTGGGAGACCGAAATTGGAGGTGGAAAGACGGAGTGAAAAGGATTTTGAGCGATCGGGGCCTGAACATGCAGGAGGGTAAAAGGCGCGCAAGGAATGGAGTGAATTGGAACGATGTGGTATACTGGGCTCGACGTACTGTCAATGGATTGAACCAGGGCATGTGAAGCGTGTGGGGTAAACCTTGGAGAGATTTGTGCGGCCTGGATGTGGAAAGGGAGCTGTGGTTTCGGTGCATTACACATGACAGCTAGAGACTGAGTGTGAAAAATATAAATCCCCTCAACTCATTACACGGATGTTACAGCCTTGGCGCAAAGTTTTTGTAACGTGAAAGAACTTTTTAATCACAGCAATATCAATCATCCAATAAATTTGTTCTTTTAGTTTACTAATTTCATTGTTTTTGTATTGCCTTACACTTTTCCATTCTTTTATGATTCTCATTCTACTCTTCATTATTCCTATACTCTTATAACTAGCAATTTATATGTACATATTTTCTGTGTTTTTTTCTGGCCAACCCATCAGCCACTTCATTAAAATGAATCGCTACATGTGATGGAATCCATATAACTGTACATCACATTTCATCTCTTACAGTACTATAACCAGACGTTTAGATATGTTAACAGAATGGTAGTTACATGGGTACTTCTTCTGCAAGGCCTTCAGTGCACGTCTACTGTCCACAAAGAAATACGTACCTTTACATTTCTCTACAGCAATCTGAAGACCCTTACAAACTACATGTAACTGAGCCAGGGTGGATGAGGTGTTATCACTTACCCTTTTACTAACTGTTTCATCTGCGAGACATTCATTACTGAAAAGGTCCCTTAAGAAAGCTACGCATCCCACTCGGCTATTAAGTAAGACTGATCCATCACTGAATATTTGTACAGAATTACGTCTGGGGAAGCTAAATATTTTCTCCAAAAAAATTCCGTAAATGACTGGGATGACAATTAGCTTTTCTCCACTCAAGCTGAGATATTCACACCGATGCATCCTTCTTGCCATGGCATGAAACTTATGTAAGTTGGTAAGGAAACACAATGTTTATCATCTTCATACTCCCTCATAACATCATACAGTCCTTACATACTTGAGCACATTATTAAGATTTCTTCTTCCACCCGAATACATCACTGCACGAGACAGTCTATCATCTGCATTTCTCCTAATGGATCTGAGAGCAGTAGCTACAGCAAGTTCTTTTATCCCTTGTTCAATACTTGGTAAAGTTAATCCATTCTCATGATTTGTACTCTAGTGTTTCGTTGACAACCTAACACTATTCTCAGGGCCTCATTTTGTGTAACTTCAAGTATGTGAATATCCTTCTTATTGTACGTAATGAGAATAGGTGATGCATAGTCAGTAACTGATCGTACTGTACTGATGTACACCATCCTTAAAACTGGGATGCCAACGCCATTTCCACCCGACGCTGAAGATCTCAGTGGTCTTAAACGCACTTTGCATGCAGTCTCTAGATACTGAATCCCCTGTACTCTACTGCTGCCTGTGTACTCATTGTTTGTAACAAAATATTTACACACGTCATTTTTTGCTAACCTTATTCCATTCAAGAAAAAATCCCTCTGTTCCCAATTCTTAACTTGATACCTAGTTTTCTCATCATTAGTTACAATACCATTGTACAGCAAAGTATGCTCAAAGCGTCTAAAGTCTTTTGCGTGTTACTCATTTCTTTTCATTTTAGCTGGATATCATCAGCATATATTATGACCTGAGTATCTCTAGGAAATTCATGCCGAGCTATCATAATCATTAGTATATTAAAAAGAGTAGGGCTACGGACACCTCCCTGTGGGGTTCCCAACTCCATGTCTCTCTCTTCTAAATACCAACCTTGAAACCGAACTCTAGCCTTTCTGTTACTTCAATAATCGTCAATCCATTTCAGCAACTTTCCGGAAGCACCCAAGTTGACAGATTCTTCAAGTAAAACTTCTCTATTTGCTCTATCAAATGTGCCTTTTTAGATCAACAAATGAACTACATGTAGCCTCACAATCACTCAAACTCTTCATGACGCAATCAGCAGGACTTTTCCCCTCTCATAAACCAATGTAAATTGGACGATAAATGATTTTCATACTTATATATCAACTTGCTCAATATCATTCTCTCCATCATTTTGCTAAAACAGGTTAAGGATACTTGTCGAAAATCTCCATTACATTTAGGTATTGGTACGATTACTGGTTTTTGTCCACTTGAGTGGAATACAACCTTCATTGTACGACATATTGAATAAGTCTAGAAGGGGCCCCTCCCTAATGCTAGCTATACAATGAATAATGTCATATGTTCCTCCATTCTCCCCTGGTGCAGTAGATTTCCCCTTCTTAATCGCATACAATAATTCGTCTCTCGTTATTGGCACACATGTATCATCTTCAAGCGTACGCTGACTCAGTACTAGTTTCCTCCTAAACCTAATCTTATTTTGTAATGATCCTTGCACTACAGGTGGTAACTCTGCAAAACTGGCCACCTCAGCCCATTTATGAAGAATTTGATTGGCCTTGGCTTGTGGATCAACGTGGGTGTTGCCCTTGTCTCCAAAACCTTGTACTTATTTACTTCCCTCCAGATGTCACTCAGGTTCTTATGTTTACCAGTTCTTTATAAGAAGTCCATCCAATACTTATTCCTTGCTTTTTCCTTTATCTCAGTACACATTATAGAAGTGCCTTTCAGGGCTTCCTTACTTTCGTTATCACTAGGATTTTTCCAATCTTTATGCGCCTCGCTAAGTAATTTACTCCATCCCTGTACTAACTTGTCTTTAAAATGCACAATATATTTCCCATTACTCATTTCTCCTTCATACCTATAATTTCTGGTCGTCAGCACAGAATCAATATGTAATATATCATCATAAAAGCTGTCTACATCTCTTGGTTCATAAGCTGTATACCAATCTTGTACAGTAATGATCAGTTCCTCCTTTTCGTCATCCAACAAGCAATATTTTTTACGCTCAATGATTTCTATATATTTCATTGATATGTACAATGACTCGTGAAGCAAAGTGATCACTGAGCAAATCCCCAAATATCTCGCAACTCGTCCTCATTCCACCTGTATGCACGAGTACTGCATAATCCAGTCTTCCTCCACGTAGGTAGGCTCATCATTACCCAATATCTAAACATCATCATCAGACTCCCCTAAGAAGTGTAACTATCTTCTACCATTAATATTGCTGCGTCCTACATTACCCAGAACTTCATGTCTTGCATTAATATCATCAACCAAGACACAGCCTTTAGTAGATAATACTCTGGCATATCATCAACCAAGACATAGACATTAGTAGATAATACTCTGGCATATCATCAACCAAGACATAGACATTAGTAAATAATACTCTGGCATATCATCAACCAAGACACAGCCATTAGTAGATAATACTCTGGCATATTATCAACCAAGACACAGCCATTAGTAAATAAACACTCTGGTGTTTGAGGATGTACATGAATGTCAAAAAAACATAGATCTGCACTGATGGTTGACTTTAACACACAAACTTTGAGGATGTACATAAGTATTATAAATACATATAGATATACCTTGATGGTAGACTTTAACACACAAACTCTCAACCCCATTCTGCTTGTTAGCCAACACCAATTCAACCAGCACATTTTTCCGAACGTAAGTTAACAGTCCGCTTGTATTATTTCTTTTATCACCTATAAACAGAAACATTGATCATCAAGCTAATTCCTTAAACTATTATCCTCTGTACCCGTTTCCTGTAGAGCTATTACATCTTATACAACAGCGCATAAGAATGCACATCTGTGGTCCTGGTACGTAAGCTATTTACATTCTATGAAAGGATACTTAATTCATGGTTTTTCATTTTCTCTATTCACAAATGGAACTAACCTTACTCTCTCATTCACAAATTGTTCCATCACATCTTTCACTCGTGTATTATAATACCTGATCATGTAACACTTCAAGGATGTCAGCCCACCTGTGGGTTATCTCTTCCACATTTCCGCTCCCCCAGAGCCAGGATGGTTGGTCAGTATTATTCAGCCTTCTCTCTCTCTCTCTCTCTCTCTCTCTCTCTCTCTCTCTCTCTCTCTCTCTCTCTCTCTCTCTCTCTCTCTCTCTCTCTCTTCCCATCCACCTTTCTATGTTCACAAAGATTAACGAAAACATTCTGATTTTCCTCTACCTTTTTCCTAAGTGCCTGAATTTCTTGCCGGAGTTGAAGTAGTACATCATACACATTACTGAGTTGGTCATTTGCCTTATCTTCTGGGGTAGTTTTCGGTGCAGCCTTGCATCATTTCTTGTCACCTTCAACGTGTCATTCTGTTCCATTCTCTTCTCCCACACGTTCTCAGTGGAAGGTAGCGTTGTCTTTTTCGCAGTTGCTTGTCCATCCTCCCTTTCCCGCTGCTGCACTTCCTCCACGGTCGGCCACCAGGAGCCGAGCACCTGTGGTCTGCCACTGCAAATTGGTGACCCTGCATTATGCGCACCGCCACACTTGCAACAGGACGGCACAACACGTTGCCCAGACTTTATCTTATTTCCACATTCCACTGAATTATGATTTTCCCTCAGTAACGACAACGATATTCACTTTGGCATTTCCAGGCCGTATGGCCCCCGAATTCGTCTCTGCTCATCGTTTTAAGAGCCAAACCAATAACCGTTCGTCTCTCACAGTACTGAAGCCTATGCAAACCTCACCCAGCTTCAATGAAAGACGTAGATTTACTTAAAAATTCAGTATAATAGTCGGGACATACCAACGACATGGTCGATATCCTTTTTTCGACATTGGCCAATAGGTTCTGGTCGATGGGAGGAAAACAAAGTGGCGGTTTGAACTGCCCTGCTACAAGTTACTGACCCTCACTTACCCGTATGGTCTTACACCGAGTGATTTATGTTATCATTTTGTTTTTTACCATTCTATGATAATTTCATTTAATACATTACACAGTTTTGACATACCTAGCTAGTTAAGGTTTCTGTGACCTTGATATGCAAGCTGTATATCTCACTGACAGTTTTGTAACGAAGCTGGCCAGCTGGCCGGCTTTTCTGACTTACTCTTGGCGTGGCGCTCATACAAACTGTTTGATCATTCTGTAAGTTCTGAATATACGTGTTGCAGCGAGAAATTATCATCTCACGGCACAGGTCATTTGTATTAGCTAGTTCTGTTACTGGATACTGTATATTCATATGACTGATGATTCTTGGTTGAGATTCTGAGTGATGTGATGACATTATTTGTGATTTCATTTATTCAGTTATTCTTGTATTCCATTGTATTGTTTAATTGATTATACAGTCACACTCTGAAGCTGGGAGCATACTCACACCAACCTACCACCTATCAGAAATGACAAATAACCTGTATGATCCTTTGAAATAAGATCTATTTTTGATATCTAACATCACCTGTTGTAAGAGGTAAGACGTTAAAACTTTTTGATGAAAGTGCAACAGGTTTTAGTAAACAAATATACCGTAACATTTCCATCATAAAAGATGAGGGGTCATAATGGTCCTCCTTGGTGTAACTGTTAGCGGTACTGACCGAGACGCAGCCTACGTTCGACGCACAGGTACGATTCCTGGTTGCGGCAATCGCTCCAAAGTCCACTTAGCTGTTCATCTAACCTTAGAGGTTGGTAGATAAAATAGTTACCTGGCTCAGGCTAAGGTATACATATAGCGCTAATGTAATGGCTTTCATCAGTGTCTCAGTTGTACCTGTCGTCTCAACTGACAGAAAAATCTCTATTTTTTTTCTTTATGTTCAAGGCCTTAATGAGGACAAAAGTCCTCCTCAAGGCCGGGCCTTTATTAAAATATAGAGAAAATTACGAAAAGAAAAAAACGATTCTTTTTTTTTTCTTAATTTTGGAGAGCGTGAAAGACCTGTTTTGGGGAAAGTTATTAGGAAGAGATGAGAAGTGAAAGATTTCCAAATCTTTGATGTGCGGGGAAGGAGGGTATCGACACTGCCCACCCTTGAGTTGCTGATGGCCACATAATGATCATATGACGCAGCTCTACCGAGCATTGCGTGGTCTAGCTAGTGGTGTTGGAACACAAGCTACCAGCTCTCGGGAATGAAAACCAAGGTGATACCTAGAGAAGGGGGAAAGTGAACCAACATTGCGGCGTAGGGCAAGGGGGTCAAGTTTGGAAGTTAGCCTGGGACAGAGTATAGTCGGACCGCTTTCGACTCAACTCTGTCAAGTAAGGATACAGAGCTAGAATCACCCCAAATATGAGAGCAGTACTCCATAAAAGGGCGAATCAATTCCTTGTATAAACGGAGCAACCGTTCAAGAGTTTCGACATCTAAAAAGAAAGCCAGTTTCTTAGAGGTAGACTTAGCTATTTCTGTAATGTGGGGTTTCCAAAAAATATTTTCATAATGAATATCTACACTAATAGTAAATATATTGTAGAGTAAATGGCAGACAAAGAAACTACTTGTACATTGACCGTCGGATAATGATCGTTACACAATTGTAATCCTTTCAGTTTCACTACAGAACTATAGTCCATTGTTTTCAGTTTCTCACCTGATTTCCCGCAAGACTCACACAACCAGGTAATTCATCAGGCGATGACAAAGACTACTTAATGCTGTCATTATTCGACAGTATAAGTTTAGTGAGGAAAATTGTGATGGGCATTTGTCCAGCACACAAGCTATATCAGTGGTCCAACTCCCACAACATATCCTACAGCTCTGAGACCGACCAGTCTTCATACCAACACATCAACACAGTCAGCTTCAATTATGAGCAATGATTTTTAGAATGATTAAGTTATCCTGATTAAGTTATGCAATAATATTAGTGATTTCTTAAGATTGTTCGAGTATATTTCATAATGTCCTCGCATATTGCACATGTAGATGTACACACAATTCTACATTATAAAGGAAATTTAAAGAATTCACAGTTTACAGGACCACGAATTATGATTGTGGAGCTAAATTTGGTAAGTACTGGAAGTTAAAGATGGGATGACCTACGACAGTGTTTATGAAAAAAAGAATTATGTATATATATATATATATATATATATATATATATATATATATATATATATATATATATATATATATATATATATATATATATATATATATTATTTATTATTTTGCTTTGTTGCTGTCTCCCGCGTTTGCGAGGTAGCGCAAGGAAACAGACGAAAGAAATGGCCCAACACACCCCCATACAAAATGTATATACATACACGTCCACACACGCAAATATACATACCCATACATCTCAATGTACACATATATATACACACACAGACATATACATATATACACATGCACACAATTCACACTGTCTGCCTTTATTCATTCCCATCGCCACCTCGCCACAAATGGAATAACAACCCCCTCCCCCCTCATGTGTGCGAGGTAGCGCTAGGAAAAGACAACAAAGACCACATTCGTTCACACTCAGTCTCTAGCTGTCATGTAATAATGCACCGAAACCACGGCTCCCTTTCCACATCCAGGCCCCACACACTTTCCATGGTTTACCCCACACGCTTCACATGCCCTGGTTCAATATATATATGGAAAATCATTACGTAGAAACTTCAAGGGGCAAATTACAACATTCATTCTCTTCCACCTCTTCCCTCCCCGCTACTCTTCGTTCCGCACATTCTCAGTAACGACCGGCCAACCTTTTCCCAGTCTTGCTCTCATACATTTACAATATTTTTTCCTCCATAGGCAACAGATACAGGAAATTAACACTTTATGTTATGTAATTTTGGTAATTTTTGTTTTACACGAGTAAAATGGTTTAGTTCACTATTTGACTATGATAAGTTTTTTTGAGAAGTAAATTGAATCGTCGTTAGAGCACTACAACATTGTTATTCATTACAATACTGTTGTTATACATACTTTCATGCCCACACTTGTTGCTTATCATATACCTATGAATTAATCATTATACATTATTGTTTCCTTTTTACATGTAGCTTATTAAAACGTTACACTTGATAGTGAAGTAAAAATGATGTGCTGCAATAAATTCCGTAATAACATAATCCAAGAGTTTGTAACTTCCAAATTATCTACGTTTTCACTGATATCAAAGACAGAATTTCAATTATGGTGGACATTGATTTGAAGTATCACAGATAGGTGGAACCACAATCTGTGTGATGGGGGAACGGGGGCACTGGAGATAGCCTGAGGATGTGCCCAACATTAGAGCATGAGTGTACATTCATATGGAGTGCAATATAAAGTTTGCATGATGTGATATATCCAATGTTACAAGTTAGCGACTAATAAGAACATTATAAAGCCAGCAACGAACTTCCCGCAGCTTAAAGCAAACACGATCATATGATTCAGTAATTTTCATATGACACTGGAAATAAGGAAAATTGAGGTTTCGAGGGCAGTCAAAGTCAAGTTTTTCAAGGTTCTGTTGACATATGTTCCACATACTTTAACTGCCTAATTTCCCTAATCATCATAGCCCTCCCCACTATTGTTTAATTGCAATCGAAGGATGAAATAAATACAGCTCCATACTACGATCCCCTCAATTTAAATCCCTTCTAGTATCTACGAATCCATCGATATTTGATTCTTCCAAAGCCATGAATCAAGTTTGTGGTGCCCTTACACTGGAACTTTTCTAATACATCACAGTTTTACTTCAGTATTGAATACATGCCATAATGTATTGGAGAAATCTATAGATTTATTGTTATTTGATTTCTTTTTTACACAAGAGTCAAGTAAATATTAAGTAAACTTCCTGCCGGGTTACCTGACATTCCAATTATCTATTTTCGTTTTCTGTGTCACATATACTGCTTTCAAAGAAAACGGTTAAATGCACCAACCAAAATAGTATATGGCTATTGACCCGGCCAACTTTTAGGCGTTTAGTTAATATAATGAAGTTCAAATACAAGAGTGTAGTCATGAGACTAACGTACAGTTAAAGTCTATTCAAATGTTAAATCATGATAGACTTGTGTTAATTTATGGATGATTTAGGCTCACATGAAACCTCCTCTGCAGATGTATTAACCATGATCATGATATCTGAGTTATCTATACCCATCATGCTCCTTAGCGGTTAGTAAGCGGTGTTGATGTACTCTTGAATATGACATGTTTATTGACAGCAACACTACTGAAGCAAGAGCCAGGGTAGGTGGTGGTTATCATGTATGACAGTGTTGAGTGTGGAAGTGGTGGATTCTGGTACCGGCTACCGTAGCAATACGATTTTCTATTATTAGTGGCGGTAGCTAGAGTACTGAGAGGTAGCAGACAAGTAGCATCTAGAACTTGATGGGAGGTGGAATGCGAAGTAAGAACTAGCCAAAATCATAATAAAAAGAATCGTTATTATCATATGCGCACACAATATTCTGCAATATTCATATACTGTGGTTGTTGCTCATTGTAGTAACTTCACCCTCACTATGTTACAGACAGTTTAGCAACTTTTCAAGCTAAATTCCCATAAAATTGTATATTGCTATTAAACAGAAGCAAATTAATTACATGAGACATTCCTGACCCTCTTTAAATACACGTGAAGTACTGTTATTTTGTAACAGAAACAGCTGATAGATAAGATCAAGGGCGTTTTGTTCGACAAAATATATTAATATCCTTTTGCTAACAGATAAAATTTCGCCGTCATGACATGTATACATCATTAATTTAGAAAAGTGAAGAAGCTGGTGTAAATCATTGAAACTGGTATTAATGCAGACATATATATTCACCCAAGCATTTTTTCTTATATGTATATATCTATGTATATATTTTAAGAACGAACTATATCAAACAACTAAGTGACTGTGTCAAACATATTTTTAAGAAAAACAAAACATTGAACGAAAAGTGACTGGATGTATAAACGAAAAATATTAAGAACAACAAATGCCACATTTCCAAGCATCCACTGAATGATTCTTAAGAGAGAAGAATTATCACATCAGAAAGAGAGAGGAACCTAGTCTGCTTATATGGTAATTTGTGCAACAAAAGATTCAAAATTCTAGCCATCTTTCTGGCACAATTGTTAAGTATATCAGGTGCATAATCCAGGCTGAATGTGTCTCTGCTCATTGTCGTAAGAGCCAAACCTCATAACCGTTCTTCCCTCACAGTAGTGGGTCGTCAGGTTTTTGTTCGTATGGTATAGATGACCTCTCTGGCGTTGTAGTAGATACAGGTGGGATCGCCATAACCTGCATTTACCGTAACATTTCTGTAGAGTATAGACTGCCTTTGTGGGTGTGCGAGTGTAGGGTGTAAATTTCCATATATCATGCCAAATATCCCGTTCTCCTAAACGCCTGTTGTGGAGTAGTTTGAGGTTAGACTAGTTTCCAAAACATGAGCGTCATTTCTATCCATGCTTATTCTGATGTTTCCTTTTGCCAAGTTTTGCTATGTATGGTCGAGAAATGGTTTGCATATGGTACTGTTATAGATAGATTTTGTATCTTTTGTAGCTAGGCTCGATCAATTACCTTGTCTTGAGCAACGTCTGGGAATGATACAAGTGCAACACCCATTCGTCGATTTTGCCATAAATTCGTGGAAAACATCGTCTGCATTTTTGTATATTGCATAGCTAGGGGACCACACCTGTTGCCCATCCCCACTTTGGTACGTCTCTGAGCGGCAGTAACTTGTAAAGGTCAGCTGTGATAGATGTAGTAACTGTCAGTAGGTGTATGAGTTGGTGGTAGGTGCTGGAAGCCCGGTAAGTATGATTGTGGCTATTGTAGAAGAATGAAGTGAATGGCAGTGGTCCTTGTGGTGAGTAGTAATAATCACTAAAATATCTAACAATGGTGAGTGGTGTCTAAGAATGGTGGTTGTAGCTGGTGTTAGTCAATACCAGTGGTGACTATGGATATTGATAATATTGGCCATAGTGAGTGGTCATGGTGGCTAGAGAGAGTGACATCACTGGCCCCTGTGAGTTGTAGTCGTGGCTGTATTGAGTAGTGATAATGGCTGAAGTGACTATTAGTGTCAGTTCTTCTGAATGATAGTGGTGGTTGCATCAGGTGACGTGGTTATTGTACTGAGTGGTTGCTGTGGCTCTCAGCGAGTGGTAGGGACCAATGAAATGACTGGTTGGTCCTGGTTGTAGTTGGTGGTGCCACTACTTGTGCTATGATGTGGTTGTTGTAATGCGTTGTAGAGGTGCCAATAGTTACTGGTAATGGTGGTGATTTTAGTGAGTGGTAGTAGTAACAGTAGTGATTGTAAGTGCTGGCTATAAAGTGCTTTGTAGTGGTAGTTGAAGTCATTGATTGTTGGCTGTACATAAGTGTCGGTGTAAGTTGTGTACAGCAACGATTGTTATAGTGAGATGAGGCAGTGGCTGTTACTTAATGGTGTGTTTGCTGTGGGAAGTATAAGTGGTGGCTAGGTTTAGTGGTCGCTGAGGTCAAAGCGAGCGGAAGTGGTAGCCGCTGGGAATAATGTGGTTGTGGTTTATGTGGTCTGTAGTGACCATAGAGGATGTGGCAGACGAGTACATGAGTGGCTGTACTGCAGGTGACGGGCAGTATCTGTGCCACGGTCATTGTCATTGATCCTCAGATAGTGGAAGTCCCCTCCGCCACCCAGCAGCCGTGCTGAGAGTCCACAGTGGCGGTCAGTAGTTTACAGTGGTTGCCAGAGGCTTACAGGGATGGTATGTGGCTTGCAGTGATGGTAAATGATATGGTAGATTATTTTCACAGAACTGGTTAGAGGTTCAAAATGGTAGGGAGGCGTTTACAGTGATGATGAGAGCTTCGTAATGATGGTGAATGGTTTACAATGGTAGTAAGAAGTCAGAGGGAATAGTGAAGAGTGATGCTGAGAGCTTCGTATAGATGGTGAATGGTTCACAGTAATCGCCAAAAGTTAGAGATGGTAGTGAGGTATCGGCAGTGTTAATGTGTGACACAAACTGATTGTAAAGGTCTTTACAAACAAAGTGAGGGGTTCCACAATGATGATGAAGGCCTGTGTGAGGGACTCGCAGTGATGGTGAGAAATCTACATTTATGTAAAAGATCTTCTATGATAATGCTTAAGAAATATTAATGACGATCATTAGTCGAGGGTGACAGTGAAGGTTCTATGGTGATGTGTGGCCAAAGATATGGCGAGAGGTTCATAACAATAATAAGGGTTCAGTAGTAATGAGGAAGGGTCTACAGTGATTATCAGGGTTATCATAGTAAGCGGTCAGTACTGATCATAACTGGTGCATACTGACAATGAAGGGCGTACGGTGAGGGAGTAAGGGAGTCGTACTAACAATGAGGGATCTTTAGTGAGAGTGAGGGAATCGCAGCGATTGTGAGGGGTAGTGAGGCAAGAGAGTGAGGCTATAATAGGTGCATAGTACATATATAACAGCAAATTAAGCCTAGCATGTGAAGGACTCATGATAGTGACTTGGTGTATGAACCTGTGATTGCAAGGTCATTTTCTCAGCAGCCGGGTGGGCTCGGTCTTGTACATAATAAGTAATTGCGGGGGCAATTTGGAGGCTTGGTGCGTCACACTCACCTGTTGTGGGGCAGTTTGCCATCGATGTGTTGCGTCTGGGTCCCGTTGTGTTGGGGAAAGCTCCCACACTCATATGTCAGACTTTAGAACCTTATTTTCCGAATCGATCAGTTTCACAGATCACTGGAAATTCTGCCCACTAGATCCTCTGACTGATGATTGTACTTAATGACACACATTTTCTTTGGAACTCACTGGTAATATCTTCGAAGTTTTTCAAAGCCTAACAAGATTATTGTAGAAGAAATATGAATCAGACTGAACTATCTTTAACCAAACTTGATTCAAAGCTGGATGCCTTGAAGCCGTAAAAAAAATCATAAACTGTGGTTCAAGCAAGAATTCATGTCATACTCATAAAGCCTAAGTAGAGCACCCTACAGGCCTGAAGAAAAGCCAACCCTAACGAAATAAAAAATTGATTTGGGAGCGCACTTATGAAGCGTTCTTCACGCTTACTGACGAAAAGTTTAGACAAAAAAAGAAAAGGGTTTTCTTTTCAATATCTTATTCAAAGATGCAGGAGGAGGTCCGAGCTTTGTCCATCGGGTTAAGGTACATGCCTGAAGCGCCAGAAACTAACATTGTATATCCTGTATGAGCAGTTCCACCTTTCACTGTGACTCAACTATCCTGAATAAAGAAAAGATAATAGAATTAAGAACAGCACAAAACACACCTCTCAGAGCAATTAACGACTGCTTGGCAGTCATAAATTCACCATCTGAACAACAAAACATGCTGGAACACAGTTCTATGCAACAACACTATACCCTTCACACCGAAGGCATTTCATGACCGTCCACATATATCTATGCATAAGCAAACACTTCATTCCTACCTCATACCTCAGCAGCCTATACTCACAGTTTCTCACCAAGCCCAACATACACCACACTGACAAAATATATTCCTGGCGGTAATGGTTGACAAACAAAATTTACTCAACCGAAACCCTATCGGCTCAACTTTAAACTCCACTCCAGCAGACATACGCCCATCTGAATCAACATTCCCAAGACACTCAAGGGTCACAATTTCTCGTCTGCTCTCTTGAGGCCAATTCATCTGTGATGTTGTAGCATTACAGACATGCTGACTCAGTATATTATAAGGCCCCTCATGTTCGTGATACAACTTTCACAAAGCCCTTTAGTGGGTAAAGTATCAAATTATAATATCATGAACAATGTAGAGTTAGTCAACAAGCTAAACAATATCAATATTTATTTTGATTTCAAACTAGTTAGCTTTGATGTTTCCTCACTTTTCACTAAAGTTCCAGTTAATGACCTTTTAGGATATTTATTTGATGTCTTGGATGATATTCATTTACCTGTTTCAAAGTCTAATATCATTGAACTGATAAAATTGTGTACAAAAGACTGTGTGTTTCAATTTAATGGAGATTATTATGCTCAAAAATTTGGTATGGCAATGGGTAACCCTCTTTCACCTGTACTAAGTAATCTTTATATGGAATTTTTGAAACAAAATTACTAAAGGATAGCTTACCTTCTTATGCAATTTGGTTTAGGTATGTAGATGATGTTCTTTGTGTTTGGCCAACAAATGAAAATTTACAAATATTTCTCCCCTTACTTAACAATTTAGTACCTTCCATCAAATTTACTGTAGAAAATGAAAATAATGGTATGTTACCATTTTTAGATTGCATGATCCATAGACAAGGAAACAAGTTTAAGTTTGGCATATACAGAAAACCCACCAATGTATGCGCATATATCCATTATTACTCATCTCAACATGACAGAGTTAAATTATCATCATTTCAATCTATGTTCCTTAGGGCATTACGTATTTGCAGTCCAGAGTTTATTGATGATGAGTTTGAGAAGATATATTCCATTGGATCTGAGATGAAGTACCCTAGATCTTTCATTGATAAATCCCTTAAGTTAGCAAAGAAATCATTTTATAGAGTTGAGCCCAAACCTCCCACTGACACCAAGAATCTTTTAGTTCTCCTTTTTAATAATGATATCACTTTGCTTCCCATGTTGCTTAGATCCTTTAATGTAAATGTTGCCTTTAACAACAATAATACTATAAAGAATATCTTAATCAGGAATTCACCAAAAAATTCTCTTGGATGCATCTATAAAGTTCCTTGTGGAAACTGTGATAAATTTTATGTTGGTCAGACTGGTAAGGACCTTTCTGTTAGACTTAAGCAACATAAATATAGTATAAGAACGGGACAAGAATCAAATGCCTTGTTTAATCACGTTCAAAACTATGATCGTTGTATTAACTGGAGTAACGCTATCTTAATTATTAACTCTTTGATTAACATCAGTGTAAATACATGTTAATTTGGATTCATATGTTGTTTTTTTTTACTTTATTCGAATGAAAATATGCAAATTCGTTCGTTGTCCAATTGGAAATAGGAAAAATTTGAAATATAACTCTCCTGCTCACAAAAGCAATGTTTAAAGGGAATGATAACCCTTTTCCCTATTTTTTACGCATAAGCAATGAGGGAATAACACTTACTACTTAGGAACAATGATTGTGTTACACAGTGTAATTGCACTTCCGGCAGCAACAGTAGTTTGTTGCAGGAAACCATCTGTATATATATATATTGTGTGTGGGAGACTATAGTCAGTGGTCGTGGTTTCAATTTGGTAATGAGCGTCATTATTCACTCTTAACACTGACTTGGGCTGTGATCTGAGCACAGGTTTTGGGAGGAATGTGGGAATAGTTACATCAAAGAGGATAATTATTCCATGGGGAAGGAGAGTGCGATCATTGCCTCTCATGGTAAAGTTCATGACTCATGACTATCATACATTTTAAGCCTATTCCCAGTTGTAATAATCCATTTTGAGGGACATCTCCCTCCTGAGAAGAAGGCCTGGAGGACTTCTTTACATGGGTTGAGATGTGTTTGTCTGAGCATGCGGCTCCCAATAACAAGGTTGATTTCAGTTATTCTGTCTCTGGTACTAGGAAGACCAAGCTCTATCCTTGCGTTTAGAATCTTTTTTTGTTTTAGGGCAGCCGAGGATGTGTCTCACAGCTTTATTTTATATTTCTTTTTTCTAAGCCCTCCAAGCCTCTTCTCAAGCGTTGGAGCAAGCAGGGGCGCAGCTTAATCAATCATGGATGATTGCAAGCGATGTACATCATGTTCACTATTCTGACGTTGGCCCCAATACTGAGGTTTGGGGCCAGCTACAGTTCTGAGTTTCTTAAGCCTCTCTTTACATTGATAGTTAAGTCATGTTACAACAGCTCCAGGTGTTGGTGCCTCTAACCCAAAATGTCGTTATCTTTATATAAAATCAATCTGGGATCCGTTATTTGACTGAATCTCACTGATGACTCCAATTTTTTTAGGGGGACGTCTATTGAAGATTTTGGTTTTGTCAACAGAGATGACAAGACCTAATTTTTCACAAGTATCTCATAAATAATTGAGTATAAAGAGTATATTGTTGTACCAGGAGGTGTTAATCATGATATCATTGACATAACTGAGTATATGGTGTTTGAAATTCGTGTGCATGGACTGAAGAAGGGCATTAATTAGAACAATGAACAAGGTGGGGCTAAGTACACCGCCCTGCGGAGTACCAATTTCAAACTCCTTGATTTCACATTTGTGTCCCTGAAACATAACGGATGGCTCTCTGCTAAACAGGTAACCAGAGATTCAGCGTAAAAGCCAGACCCCTATATCCATTTCAACAAGTTCATACAAGATTACGTGTCGATCGGCTGCGTCGAAAGCAGCTTTAAGGTCAAGAAAGGTAGTGTAATTGTACTTTGTATGGAGGGTTGAAAAGGTAGTGATGCATAAAACCATATAGATTGAGAGAAAGATGCTGTTTGAATCTATCTATAAGACAACTGAGTACCATTCTTTCTAAGGTTTTACATAAACAATTTGTCAAAGATATAGGTCTAAAGGGATCGGTTTGGTTAGGTTTGGGTAATGAAATGATAAGGCTGCTCGTCCAGGAGGTAGGTAGAACTCCAGTCATATAGTTCATGTTGCACAGATGAAGAAGAGGATGGCCAGGCACGTTGCGTAGGAGCCGTAAGATTTAATAGGTGATGCCATCACTTCCTGGGGAAGTAGCTTTGTCTTTATGGTGCGCTACCTAGTGGCTTACAACCTCACGGACAGAAGGGAGAGAGAGAGAGAGAGAGAGAGAGAGAGAGAGAGAGAGAGAGAGAGAGAGAGAGAGAGAGAGAGAGAGAGAGAGAGAGAGAGAGAGAGCCAAAGCCATAACAATATATATATATATATATATATATATATATATATATATATATATATATATATATATATATATATATATAAAAAATATATATATTTTTGCTTTGTCGCTGTCTCCCGCGTTTGCGAGGTAGCGCAAGGAAACAGACGAAAGAAATGGCCCAACCCACCCCCATACACATGTATATACATACGTCCACACACGCAAATATACATACCTACACAATTTTCCATGGTTTACCCCAGACGCTTTACACGCCCTGATTCAACCCACTGACAGCACGTCAACACCGGTATACCACATCGATCCAATTCACTCTATTCCTTGCCCTCCTTTCACCCTCTTGCATGTTCAGGCCCCGATCACACAAAATCTTTTTCACTCCATCTTTCCACCTCCAATTTGGTCTCCCACTTCTCCTCGTTCCCTCCACCTCCGACACATATATCCTCTTGGTCAATCTTTCCTCACTCATTCTCTCCATGTGCCCAAACCATTTCAAAACACCCTCTTCTGCTCTCTCAACCACGCTCTTTTTATTTCCACACATCTCTCTTACCCTTACGTTACTTGCTCGATCAAACCACCTCACACCACACATTGTCCTCAAACATCTCATTTCCAGCACATCCATCCTCCTGCGCATAACTCTATCCATAGCCAACGCCTCGCAACCATACAACATTGTTGGAACCACTATTCCTTCAAACATACCCATTTTTGCTTTCCGAGATAATGTTCTCGACTTCCACACATTCTTCAAGGCTCCCATAATTTTCGCCCCCTCCCCCACCCTATGATCCACTTCCGCTTCCATGGTTCCATCCGCTGCCAGATCCACTCCTAGATATCTAAAACACTTTACTTCCTCCAGTTTTTCTCCATTCAAACTTACCTCCCAATTGACTTGACCCTCAACCCTACTGTACCTAATAACCTTGCTCTTATTCACATTTACTCTTAACTTTCTTCTTTCACACACTTTACCAGACTCAGTCACCAGCTTCTGCAGTTTCTCACATGAATCAACCACTAGCGCTGTATCATCAGCGAACAACAACTGACTCACATCCCAAGCTCTCTCATCCCCAACAGACTTCATACTTGCCCCTCTTTCCAAAACTCTTGCATTCACCTCCCTAACAACCCCATCCATAAACAAATTAAACAACCATGGAGACATCACACACCCCTGCCGCAAACCTACATTCACTGAGAACCAATCACTTTCCTCTCTTCCTACACGTACACATGCCTTACATCCTCGATAAAAACTTTTCACTGCTTCTAACAACTTGCCTCCCACACCATATATTCTTAATACCTTCCACAGAGCATCTCTGTCAACTCTATCATATGCCTTCTCCAGATCCATAAATGCTACATACAATTCCATTTGCTTTTCTAAGTTTTTCTCACATACACTCTTCAATGTAAACACCTGCCACACATCCTCTCCCACTTCTGAAACCACACTGCTCCTCTCCAATCTGATGCCCTGTAAATGCCTTCACTTTCTCAATCAATACCCTTCCATATAATTTTCCAGAAATACTCAACAAACTTTTACCTCTGTAATTTGAGCGCTCACTTTTATCCCCTTTGCCTTTGTACAATGGCACTATGCAAGTATTCCGCCAATCCTCAGGCACCTCACTATGAGTCATACTAATATATAAAATAACCTTACCAACAAGTCAACAGTACAGTCACCCCCTTTTTTAATAAATTCCACTGCAATACCATCCAAACCCGCCGCCTTGCCAGCTTTCATCTTCCGTAAAGCTTTTACTACCTCTTCTCTGTTTACCAAATCATTCTCCCTAACCCTCTCACTTAGTACACCACCTCGACCAAAACACCCTATATATATATATATATATATATATATATATATATATATATATATATATATATATATATATATATATATATATATATATATATATATATATATATATATATATATATATATATATATATATATATATATATATATATATATATATATATATATATATATATATATATATATATATATATATATATATATATATATATATATATATATATATATATATATATATATGTACATATATATATATATATATATATATATATATATATATATATATATATATATATATATATATATATATATATATATATATATATATATATATTTTTTTTTTTTTTTATTTATTTTGCTTTGACGCTGTCCCCCGCGTTTGCGAGGTAGCGCAAGGACACAGACGACAGAAGTGGCCCAACCCACCCCCATACACATGTATATACATACACGTCCACACACGAAAATATACGTACCCATACATCTCAATGTACACATATATATACTCACACAGACACATACATATGTACACATGCACACAATTCACACTGTCTGCCTTTATTCATCCCAATCGCCACCTCGCCACACATGGAATAACATCCCTCTTCCCCCTCATGTGTGCGAGGTAGTGCTAGGAAGAGAGAAAAAAGGCCCCATTCGTTCACACTCAGTCTCTAGCTGTCATGCAATAATGCCCGAAACCACAGCTCTCTTTCCACATCGAGGCCCCACAGAACTTTCCATGGTTTACCCAAACGCTTCACATGCCCTGATTCAATCCATTGACAGCACGTCGACCCCGGTATACCACATCGATCCAATTCGCTGTATTCCTTGCCCGCCATTCACCCTCCTGCATGTTCAGGCCCCGATCACTCAAAATCTTTTTCACTCCATCTTTCCACCTCCAATTTGGTCTCCCACTTCTCCTCGTTCCCTCCACCTCCGACACATATATCCTCTTGGTCAACGTTTCCTCACTCATTCTCTCCATGTGACCAAACCATTTCAAAACACCCTCATGTGCTCTCTCAACCACGCTCTTTTTATTTCCACGCATCTCTCTTACCCTTACATTACTTAATCGATCAAACCACCTCACACCACATATTGTCCTCAAACATCTCATTTCCAGCACATCCACCCTCCTGCGCACAACTCTATCCATAGCCCACGCCTCGCAACCATACAACATTGTTGGAACCACTATTCCTTCAAATATAGCCATTTTTGCTTTCCTAGATAATGTTCTCGACTTCCACACATTTTTCAAGGCTCCCAGGATTTTCGCCCCCTCCCCCACCCTATGATTCACTTCCGCTTCCATGGTTCCATCCGCTGCCAGATCCACTCCCAGATATCTAAAGCACTTCACTTCCTCCAGTTTTCCTCCATATATATATATATATATATATATATATATATATATATATATATATATATATGGGTGAAGAGGGTGGTGAGAGTAAGTGAGCTTGGGAAGGAGACTTGTGTGAGGAAGTACCAGGAGAGACTGAGTACAGAATGGAAAAAGGTGAGAACAATGGAAGTAAGGGGATTGGGGGAGGAATGGGATGTATTTAGGGAATCAGTGATGGATTGCGCAAAAGATGCTTGTGGCATGAGAGGAGTGGGAGGTGGGTTGATTAGAAAGGGTACTGAGTGGTGGGATGACGAAGTAAGATTATTAGTGAAAGAGATGAGAGAGGCATTTGGACGATTTTTGCAGGGAAAAAATGCAATTGAGTCGGAGATGTATAAAAGAAAGAGACAGGAGGTCAAGAGAAAGGTGCAAGAGGTGAAAAAGAGGGCAAACGAGAGTTGGGGTGAGAGAGTATCATTAAATTTTAGGGAGAATAAAAAGATGTTTTGGAAGGCGGTAAATAAAGTGCGTAAGACAAGGGAGCAAATGGGAACTTCAGTGAAGGGCGCAAATGGGGAGGTGATAACAAGTAGTGGTGATGTGAGAAGGAGATGGAGTGAGTATTTTGAAGGTTTGTTGAATGTGTTTGATGATAGAATGGCAGATATAGGGTGTTTTGGTCGAGGTGGTGTGCAAAGTGAGAGCGTTAGGGAAAATGATTTGGTAAACAGAGAAGAGGTAGTAAAAGCTTTGCGGAAGATGAAAACCGGCAAGGCAGCAGGTTTAGATGGTATTGCAGTGGAATTTATCAAAAAAGGGGGTGACTGTATTATTGACTGATTGGTAAGGTTATTTAATGTATGTATGAACCATGTTGAGGTGCCTGAGGATTGGTGGAATGCGTGCATAGTGCCATTGTACAAAGGCAAAGGGGATAAGAGTGAGTGCTCAAATTACAGAGGTATAAGTTTGTTGAGTATTCCTGGTAAATTATATGGGAGGGTACTGATTGAGAGGGTGAAGGAATGTACAGAGCATCAGATTGGGGAAGAGCAGCTTGGTTTCAGAAGTGGTAGAGGATGTGTGGATCAGGTGTTTGCTTTGAAGAATGTATGTGAGAAATACTTAGAAAAGCAAATGGATTTGTATGTAGCATTTATGGATCTGGAGAAGGCATATGATAGAGTTGATAGAGATGCTCTGTGGAAGGTATTAAGAATATATGGTGTGGGAGGAAAGTTGTTAGAAGCAGTGAAAAGTTTTTTTCGAGGATGTAAGGCATGTGCACGTGTAGGAAGAGAGGAAAGTGATTGGTTCTCAGTGAATGTAGGTTTGCGGCAGGGGTGTGTGATGTCTCCATGGTTGTTTAATTTGTTTATGGATGGGGTTGTTAGGGAGGTGTATGCAAGAGTTTTGGAAAGAGGGGCAAGTATGAAGTCTGTTGGGATGAGAGAGCTTGGGAAGTGAGTCAGTTGTTGTTCGCTGATGATACAGCGCTGGTGGCTGATTCATGTGAGAAACTGCAGAAGCTGGTGACTGAATTTGGTAAAGTGTGTGAAAGAAGAAAGTTAGGAGTAAATGTGAATAAGAGGAAGGTTATTAGGTACAGTAGGGTTGAGGGTCAAGTTAACTGGAAGGTAAGTTTGAATGGAGAAAAACTGGAGGAAGTAAAGTGTTTTAGATATCTGGGAGTGGATCTGGCAGCGGATGGAACCATGGAAGCGGAAGTGGATCATAGGGTGGGGGAGGGGGCGAAAATCCTGGGAGCCTTGAAGAATGTGTGGAAGTCGAGAACATTATCTCGGAAATCAAAAATGGGTATGTTTGAAGGAATAGTGGTTCCAACAATGTTGTATGGTTGCGAGGCGTGGGCTATGTATAGAGTTGTGCGCAGGAGGATGGATGTGCTGGAAATGAGATGTTTGAGGACAATGTGTGGTGTGAGGTGGTTTGATCGAGTAAGTAACGTAAGGGTAAGAGAGATGTGTGGAAATAAAAAGAGCGTGTTTGAGAGAGCAGAAGAGGGTGTTTTGAAATGGTTTGGGCACATGGAGAGAATGAGTGAGGAAAGATTGACCAAGAGGATATATGTGTCGGAGGTGGAGGGAACGAGAAGTGGGAGACCAAATTGGCGGTGGAAAGATGGAGTGAAAAAGATTTTGAGTGATCGGGGCCTGAACATGCAGGAGGGTGAAAGGCGGGCAAGGAATAGAGTGAATTGGATCGATGTGGTATACCGGGGTTGAGGGCAAGGAATAGAGTGAATTGGATCGATGTGGGATACCGGGGTTGACGTGCTGTCAGTGGATTGAATCAGGGCATGTAAAGCGTCTGGGGTAAACCATGGAAAGCTGTGTAGGTATGTATATTTGCGTTTGTGGACGTATGTATAGACATGTGTATGGGGGTGGGTTGGGCCATTTCTTTCGTCTGTTTCCTTGCGCTACCTCGCAAACGCGGGAGACAGCGGGAAAAAAAAAAAAAAAAATATATATATATATATATATATATATATATATATATATATATATATATATATATATATATATATATATATATATGTTTGTGTGTTTGTATGTGTGTTTCTCTTTCTGTGCCTTGTGTCTGTACTACTACCCCGCTATGAAAATATTACCTTCCGATGTTAATTCACTAGGAACAGATGGCTGGAGCACTATTGATCATCATACTTTCAATCTTACACTACTTGCTCATGGCAGTACATAAGGCAAACAATATAACATAACTCTCACTTAAACTAACACAGAGAGTCGACTTGTGATGATCACACACACACACACACACACACACACACACACACACACACACACACACACACACACACACACACACACACACACACACACACACACACACACACACACACACACACACACACACACACACACAGCAAGAACTAGCTTTGTGTTCTTTACATAAAGGGTGCGTAGGTTTCACACATAACACGCTGGTGTATGATAAACATAGAATCCAAAGGTAAATGCATCATGTATCTAACAAAATGAATAAAGGATGGAATTCCAGAGTTGGAGCAAATCATGTCATGACCGCCGTGAATTCATGGAGTTAATTCTTGAATAATTTAGAACATATTGGTTTCACTCATCACATGAGTATTTGCTCTGCATAGTATATTCAAAACCTCAGTATCGTGGGATTGATCTCGTTTCCTTTCAAGACATTCCAGGCGAAGCCTTGGTATGGTGACCATGATCTGGGATATGACGTAATACTGATGGTGGCTCGAAGGCACCTCACGTTATCTATCATTCTACAAATTCCTCTGGCACGCAAATTCGTGAATAGAATAGGTGTTTCAGATGAAATTTTGGCTGCAGATTTGGTTGTTCGCTGAGATAAGAGCCTGGGATTTTCATGTTCTTGTAATGGAGAGTGGAGCGGAGAGTGATGGTCGGAATGGGATTAGGTGGAAAGGCATGGATAGGGTTGAGATGATAGGAAGAGGGAAGATGTTGGGATGGATGGTCAGCCTTGTGATTGGCGAGAGGTTGGGATGTTCAACTTTGTGGGTCTTTTCCAAAGATCCCAGGAGACTTCATCATTCCTTCACCATCCTGCAGAAATAGGAAATAATAAGAACGTATCTAGCAAGCAAAACTGCAAGAAGAGTAGGGGTACAGCATGTAGTGTTTAGGAATGACGTCTCTAGTAGTCAGAGCAGACTGTGTTCTTATGTGCACGTTCTGATGGAAAGCCACAGGAAATAGAAACAAGGATACATTCTTTATAGGACAACCTACAACTGATGCACATCAAAGCATTTCATCAGCTGAAGAATCATATAACTTACTGATTCTCAAAGGAAAATGTATCTATTTGAATTCTCCTCAAAAAGTATTTCCTCCACCGTAAGCAAGTTAGGGAAACAAATATCACCGGTGATATCCATGCAGGTCAGCCTCGCTCGAGATTTGGCAGTCCGCGCCATGGCCTGATGCCAAACACATGATGAGGTAGGTGATATAGTAATTGTCCCAACTTCACTTTAGTATAGAATATCTTTCGCTTACGTTGGGTTTTTGAGTATTAAGGTTCATGGAGACAGCAAGTTTACTTTTCACATTTAGTAGAAATACGACAAGAAAGCTAATAGACTAGAGAGGTACCAGCAGACAATCATGCAATCTGACTCACATTTTCTGGCACATCATTAAGGAAGGAGGTTTACATGATCCTTAACATATGTGTGAAGTGTCGGGACTCGGGCGATGAGACACTTCCATACCATCACTGGCTACTTATAGCATTGCTCTATTCCTTGTGCAGGCGGCTCATGAGAAAATTTGTCAGTACTTGTGTATATGATTGACTCTCAAACTTTATTTTCTGGTGGTCGATGGTTTTGAACTGAAATCGACCCACACAGTAACCTTTGCCTGTGTCGAGTATTAGTGGCAGTCCGATGCAAGTTTGCAGTCTGCAAAGGCGTTGCAGATACAGATTCCAATTGCGATGTTTGTTTGTATTATTACTTTGTGACATGAAACGGTAAGAAGGATGGTATTCGCCTGTGTTATGATTATATATTTCAAAATATTTCATTATACTTTGTCGCTGTTTCCCACGTTAGCGAGGTAGCGCAAGGAAACAGACGAAAGAATGGCCCTAACCTACTTACATACATATGTATATACATACATGCCCACACAAGCACAATTACATACCTATACATTTCAACGTATACATGCATATACATACACAAATATATGCATATATACACATATACATATTCATACTTGCTGCCTTCATCCATTTCCGTCGCCACTCCGCCACATATGAAATGGCACACCCCTTGTCCCGCGCACGCGCGAGGTAGCGCTAGGAAAAGACAACAATGGCCACAATTGTTCACACTCAGTCTCTAGCTGTCATGTGTAATGCACCGAAACGACAGCTCCCTTTCCATATCTACGCCCCACAAAACTTTCCATTGTTTACCCCAGAAGCTTCACATGCCCTGGGTCAATCCACTGACAGCACGTCAACCCCGGTATACCACATCGTTCCAATTCACTCTCTTCCGTGAACGCCTTTCACCCTCCTGTATGTTCAGGCCCCGAACGCTCAAAATCCTTTCTACCTCATATTTCCACCTCCAGTTTGGTCTCCCACTTCTTGTTCCCTCCACCTCTAACAAATATATCCTCTTTGTCAATCTTTCCCCTCTCATTCTCTCCATGCTATGTGACCAAACCATATCAATACACCCTCTTCTGTTCTCTCAACTACACTCTTTTTATTACCACACATCACTCTTCCCCTTTCATAACTTACTCGATAAACCACCTCACACTACATATTGTCCTCAAACATCTCATTTCCAACATATCCATCCTCCTCCGCACAATCCTATCCATAGCCCACGCCTCGCAACGATATAACAAGGCTTATTTGGTCCTGATGGCATCCATCCCCGTGTACTGAAAGAGTGTTCTTCTGGACATGCAACTGTGCTTGCTCGTCTGTTCCAATTCTGATTAAAAGTCAGTTTTCCTTCTTCATGGAAGCATTCGTTGGTGCACCCCATCCCTAAGAGGGGATGTTGCTTTGACATCTACCATTTCGTCTTTGAACCCCTCCTCAACTCTCATATCATCGGACATCTTGAATCTCAGTCTTCTCTCTGCTCACAAGTATGGCTTCTGTGATGCGATATTCAAGAATGATATTCTTTCATACCTTAATAATGTCTGATCATTATTCCTGAAAGATATCTGGGAATCGGATATCATTGCCATTGATATTTCCAAATATTCTAACAGAGTTTAGCATCCGGGTCTCATCTCTAAGCTCCCTCCACCACTTTGCTCCCTCATATCTAGCACCCTCTTTCGGGTTGTTAGGGAGGTGAATGTAAGAGTTTTGGAGAAAGGGGCAAGTATGCAGTCTTTTGTGGATGAGAGCTTGGGAAGTGAGTCTGTTGTTGTTCGCTGATGATACAGCGCTGGTGGTTGATTCGGGTGAAAAACTGCAGAAGCTAGTGACTGAGTTTGGAAAAGTGTGTGAAAGAAGAAAGCTGAGCGTAAATACGAATATGAGCAAGGTTATTAGGTACAGTAGGGTTGAGGGAAAGGTGTTTTAGATATCTGGGAGTGGATTTGGCAGCGGATAGACCATGGAAGCGGAAATAAGTCACAGGGTGGGGGAGGGGGCGAAAGTTCTGGGAGCATTGAAAAATGTGTGGAAGGCGAGAACATTATCTCGGAAAGCAAAAAATGGGTATGTTTGAAGGAATAGTGGTTCCAACAACGTTATATGGTTACAAGGTGTGGGCTGCAGATAGAGTTGTGCGGAGGAGGGTGGATGTGTTAGAAATGAGATTTTTGAGGACAATATGTGGTGTGAGGTGGTTTGATCGAGTAAGTAATGAAATGGCAAGAGTGTGGTAGTATAAAGAGTGTGGTTGAGACAGCAGAAGAGGGTGTTTTGAGATGGTTCGGTCACATGGAGAGAATGAGTGAGGAAAGATTGACAAAGAGAATATATGTGTCAGAGGTGGAGGAAACGAGGAGAAGTGAAGACCATATTGGAGGTGGAAAGATGGATTGAAAAAGATTTTGAGCAATCGGTGCCTGAACATGCAGGAGGGTGATAAACGTGCAAGGGAGTGAATTGGAACAATGTGGTATACCGGGGTCAACGTGATGTCAGTGAATTGAACCAGGGCATGTGAAGCGCCTGGGGTAAACCATAGAAAGTTTTAGGCGCCTGGATGTGGAAAGGGAGCTGTGATTTCGGTGCATCATACATGACAGTTGGAGAGTGACTGTGAACGAATGTGGCCTTTGTTGTCTTTTCGTAGCGCTAGCTCGCGCGCATACGGGGGAGGGGGTTGTCAATTCATGTATATATATATATATACATATATATACATATATATATATATATATATATATATATATATATATATATATATATATATATATATATATATATATATATATATATATATATTTTACCGAACCTAACTGTACAACGCGAAGGTATATGAATACGAACAAAGAGCATATGAACGCGCACCTTCATAGAACATACAAAACTCCAACAGCCAGGATCGAACCTGGGACCCCTGTGCAAGAGGCAGGCATGCTAACCGCTAGGCTATGGGACTGTATAATAGGAAACAACTATTCGATATACTGAGTACTCGAATACCCTTCGTCTCACAATGGTGAGCAACGGGGTCTATACTTGGTTGTTTCCGAACAGACGCACATAGCCAGCTGATAGCGTTTTACCGAACCTAACTGTACAACAGACGAAAGAAATTGCCCAACCCACCCCCATACACATGTATACGTCCACACATGCAAATATACATACCTAAACAGCTTTCCATGGTTTACCCCAGACGCTTCACATGCCCTGATTCAATCCACTGACAGCACGTCAACCCCGGTATACCACATCGATCCAATTCACTCTATCCCTTGCCCTCCTTTCACCCTCCTGCATGTTCAGGCCCCGATCACACAAAATCTTTTTCACTCCATCTTTCCACCTCCAATTTGGTCTCCCACTTCTCCTCATTCCCTCCACCTCCGACACATATACCCTCTTGGTCAATCTTTCCTCACTCATTCTCTCCATGTGCCCAAACCATTTCAAAACACCCTCTTCTGCTCTCTCAACCACGCTCTTTTTATTTCCACACATCTCTCTTACCCTTACGTTACTTACTCGATCAAACCACCTCACACCACACATTGTCCTCAAACATCTCATTTCCAGCACATCCATCCTCCTGCGCACAACTCTATCCATAGCCCACGCCTCGCAACCATACAACATTGTTGTATTTTTGCTTTACGAGATAATGTTCTCGATTTCCACACATTCTTCAAGGCTCCCAGGATTTTCGCCCCCTCCCCCAACCTATGATCCACTTCCGCTTCCATGGTTCCATCCGCTGCCAGATCCACTCCCAGATATCGAAACACCTTACTTCCTCCAGTTTTTCTCCATTCAAACTTACCTCCCAAGTGACTTGACCCTCAACCCTACTTTACCTAATTACCTTGCTCTTATTCACATTTACTCTTAACTTTCTTCTTTCACACACTTTACCAAACTCAGTCACTAGTTTCTGCAGTTTCTCACATGAATCAGCCACCAGCGCTGTATCATCAGCGAACAAAACTGACTCACTTCCCAAGCTCTCTCATCCCCAACAGACTTCATACTTGCCCCTCTTTCCAAAACTCTTGTATTCACCTCCCTAACAACCCCATCCATAAACAAATTAAACAACCATGGGGACATCACACACCCCTGCCGCAAACCTACATTCACTGAGAACCAATCACTTTCCTCTCTTCCTACACGTACACATGCCTTACATCCTCGATAAAAACTTTTCACTGCTTCTAACAACTTGCCTCCCACACCATATATTCTTAATACCTTCCACAGAGCATCTCTATCAACTCTATCATATGCCTTCTCCAGATCCATAAATCCTACATACAAATCCATTTGCTTTTCTAAGTATTTCTCACACACATTCTTCAAAGCAAACACCTGATCCACACATCCTCTACCACTTCTGAAACCACACTGCTCTTCCCCAATCTGATGCTCTGTACATGCCTTCACCCTCTCAATCAATACCCTTCCATATAATTTACCAGGAATACTCAACAAACTTATACCTCTGTAATTTGAGCACTCACTCTTATCCCCTTTGCCTTTGTACAATGGCACTATGCAAGCATTCCGCCAATTCTCAGGCACCTCACCATGAGTCATACATACATTAAATAACCTTACCAAACAGTCAATAATACAGTCACCCCCTTTTTTAATAAATTCCACTGCAATACCATCCAAACCTGCTGCCTTGTCGGCTTTCATCTTCCGCAAAGCTTTTACTACCTCTTCTCTGTTTACCAAATCATTTTCCCCAACCCTCTCACTTTGCACACCACCTCGACCAAAACACCCTATATCTGCCACTCTGTCATCAAGCACATTCAACAAACCTTCAAAATACTCACTCCATCTCCTTCTCACATCACCATTACTTGTTATCACCTCCCCATTAGCGCCCTTCACTGAAGTTCCCATTTGCTCCCTTGTCTTACGCACTTTATTTACCTCCTTCCAGAACATCTTTTTATTCTCCCTAAAATCTAAGTATGAAGTCTGTTGGGGATGCGAGAGCTTGGGAAGTGAGTCAGTTGTTGTTCGCTGATGATACAGCGCTGGTGGCTGATTCATGTGAGAAACTGCAGAAGCTGGTGACTGAGTTTGGTAAAGTGTGTGGAAGAAGAAAGTTAAGAGTAAATGTGAATAAGAGCAAGGTTATTAGGTACAGTAGGGTTGAGGGTCAAGTTAATTGGGAGGTGAGTTTGAATGGAGAAAAAATGGAGGAAGTGAAGTGCTTTAGATATCTGGGAGTGGATCTGGCAGCGGATGGAACCATGGAAGCGGAAGTGGATCATAGGGTGGGGGAGGGGGCGCAAATTCTGGGAGCCTTGAAGAATGTGTGGAAGTCGAGAACATTATCTTGGAAATCAAAAATGGGTATGTTTGAAGGAATAGTGGTTCCAACAATGTTGTATGGTTGTGAGGCGTGGGCTATGGATAGAGTTGTGCGCAGGAGGATGGATGTGCTGGAAATGAGATGTTTGAGGACAATGTGTGGTGTGAGGTGGTTTGATCGAGTAAGTAACGTAAGGGTGAGAGAGATGTGTGGAAATAAAAAGAGCGTGGTTGAGAGAGCAGAAGAGGGTGTTTTGAAATGGTTTGGGCACATGGAGAGAATGAGTGAGGAAAGATTGACCAAGAGGATATATGTGTCGGAGGTGGAGGGAACGAGGAGAAGAGGGAGACCAAATTGGAGGTGGAAAGATGGAGTGAAAAAGATTCTGTGTGATCGGGGCCTGAACATGCAGGAGAGTGAGAGGAGGGCAAGGAATAGGGTGAGTTGGAGCGATGTGGTATACCGGGGTTGACGTGCTGTCAGTGGATTGAATCAAGGCATGTGAAGCGTCTGGGGTAAACCATGGAAAGCTGTGTAGGTATGTATATTTGCGTGTGTGAACGTATGTATATACATGTGTATGGGGGTGGGTTGGACCATTTCTTTCCTCTGTTTCCTTGCGCTACCTCGCAAACGCGGGAGACAGCGACAAAGCAAAAAAAAAAAAAAAAAAAAAAATATATATATATATATATATATATATATATATATATATATATATATATATATATATATATATATATATATATATGCTGAAAAGGGACTGGTGATTGAGAATACTGGTTTAAAAAGAGAGATATACATAAGCATACGTATGTAAGTAGGAGAGAGCGTTATTGGATTAAGTGTTAATTAATAGGCGTGCAAAAGAGAGACTTTTGGATGTTAATGTGCTGAGAGGTGCAACTGGAGGGATGTCTGATCATTATCTTGTGAAGGCGAAGGTGAAGATTTGTAGAGGTTTTCAGAAAAGAAGAAAGAATGTTGGGGTGAAAAGAGTGGTGAGAGTAGGTGAGCTTGGGAAGGAGACTTGTGTGAGGGACTACCAGGGGAGACTGAGTATAGAATAGAAAAAGGTGAGAACAAAGGGCGTTAGGGGAGTGGGGGAGGAATGGGATATTCAGGGAAGCAGTGATGGCTTGCGCAAAAGATGCTTGTGGCATGAGAAGCGTGGGAGATGGGCAGAGTAGAAAGGGTAGTGAGTGGGGGATGAAGAAGTAAGATTATTAGTGAAAGAGAAGAGAGAAGCATTTGGACGATTTTTGCAAAGAAATAATGCAAATGAGTGGAAGATGTATAAAAGAAAGAGGCAGGAGGTCAAGAGAAAGGTGCAAGAGGTGAAAAAGAGGGCAAATGAGAGTTGGGGTGAGACAGTATTATTAAATTTCAGGGAGAATAAAAAGTCGTTTTGAAAGGAGGTAAATAAGGTGCGAAAGACAAGGGAATGAATGGGAACTTCAGTGAAGGGGGCTAATGGGGAGGTGATAACAAGTAGTGGTGATGTGAGAAGGAGATGGAGTTAGTATTTTGAAGGTTTGTTGAATGTGTTTGATGATAGAGTGGTAGATATAGGGTGTTTTGGTCGACGTGGCGTACAAAGTGAGAGGGTTAAGGAAAATAATTTGGTAAACAGAGAAGAGGTAGTAAAAGCTTTGCGGAAGATGAAATCTGGCTAGGCAGCGGGTTTGGATGGTATTGCAGTGAAATTTATTAAAAAAGGGGGTGACTGTATTGTTGACTGGTTGGTAAGGTTACTTCATGTATGTATGACTCATTGTGAGGTGCCTGAGGATTGGCGGAATGCTTGCATAGTGCCATTGTACAAAGGCAACGGGGATAAAAGTGAGTGCTCAAATTACAGAGGTATAAGTTTGTTGAGTATCCCACGGAAATCATATGGGAGGGTATTGATTGAGAGGGTGAAGGCATGTACAGAGCATCAGACTGGGGAAGAGCAGTGTGGTTTCAGAAGTGGTAGAGGATGTGTGGATCAGGTGTTTGCTTTGAAGAATGTATGTGAGAAATACTTAGAAAAGCAAATGGATTTGTATGTAGAATTTATGAGTCTGGAGAGGGCATATGATAGAGTTGATAGAGATGCTCTGTAGAAGGTATTAAGATTATATGGTGTGGGAGGCAAGTTGATAGAAGCAGTGAAAAGTTTTTATTTAAGATGTAAGGCATGTGTATGTGTAGGAAGAGAGGATTGAATATATTTTTGCGGCAGGGGTGTGTGATGTCTCCATGGTTGTTTAATTTGTTTATGGATGGGGTTGTTAGGGAGGGGAATACAAGAGTTTTGGAGAGAGGGGCAAGTATTCATTCTGTTGGGGATGAGAGAGCTTGGGAAGTGAGTCAGTTGTTGTTTGCTGATGATACAGCGCTGGTGGCTGATTCGTGTGAGAAACTGCAGAAGCTGGTGACTGATTTTGTAAAGTGTGTGAAAGAAGAAACCTGGGAGTAAGCGTGAATAAGAGCAAGGTTATTAGGTACAGTAGGGTTGAGGGTCAAGTCAACTAGGAGGTAAGTTTGAATGGAGAAAAACTGGAGGAAGTGAAGTGTTTTAGATATCTGGGAGTGGATCTGGTAGCGGATGGAACAATGGAAGCGGAAGTGAATCATAGGGTGGGGGAGGGGGCGAAAGTTCTGGGAGCGTTGAAGAATGTGTGGAAGTCGAGAACATTGTCTTGGAAAGCAAAAATGGGCATGTTTGAAGGAATAGTGGCTTTAACAATGTTGTATGGTTGCGAGGCGTGGGCTTTGGATGGAGTGGTGCGCAGGAGGGTGGATGTGCTGGAAATGAAATGTTTGAGGGCAATATGTGGTGAGAAGTGGTTTGATCGAGTAAATAATAATAGGGTAAGAGTGATGTGTGGTAATAAAAAGTGCGTGGTTGAGAGAGCAGAATAGGGTGTTTTGTAATGGTTTTGTCACATGGAGAGAATGAGTGAGGAAAGATTGACCAAGAGGATATATGTGTCAGAGGGGGAGGGAACGAGGAGAAGTGGGAGACCAAATTGGAGGTGGAAAGATGGAGAGAATAAGATTCTGAGTGATTAGGGCCTGAACATACAGGAGGTTCAAAGGCGTGCAAGGAATAGCGTGAATTGGAACGATGTTTTATACCGGGGCCGGCGTGCTGTCAATGGATTGAACCAGGACATGTGAAGCGTCTGGGGTGTATTAATGGAATGTTTTGTGTAGCCTTGATGTGGAAAGGGAGCTAAGGTCTCGGTGCATTATTACATGATAGCTGGAGACTGAGTGTGAACGAAAGTGGCCTTTGTTGTCTTTTCCTAGCGCTACCTCGCGCACATTTGGGGGGAGGGAGCTGTTATTTCATGTGTGGCGGGGTGGCGATGGGAATGAAAAAAGGCAGACAGTATGAATTCTGTACATGTTTATATAAATATATGTCTGTGTGTTCATATATATATATATATATATATACGTTGAGATGTATAGGTATGTATATTTGCGTGTGTGCACGTGTATGTATATACATGTGTATATGGGTGGGTTGGGCCATTCTCTCGTCTGTTTCCTTGCGCTACCTCGCGGGAGACAGCGACAAAGCAAAGTAATTGAATAAGATAAAAATGAATAAATACATAAATATATATATATATATATATATATATATATATATATATATATATATATATATATATATATATATATATATATATATATATATATATATATATATATATATATATATATATATATATATATATATATATATATATATATATATATATATATATATATATATATATATATATATATTACTGACTGGTTGGTAAGGTTATTTAATGTATGTATGACTAATGGTGAGGTGCCTGAGGATTGGCGGAATGCGTGCATAGTGCCATTGTACAAAGGCAAAGGGGATAAGAGTGAGTGCTCAAATTACAGAGGTATAAGTTTGTTGAGTATTCCTGGTAAATTATATGGGAGGGTATTGATTGAGAGGGTGAAGGCATGTACAGAGCATCAGATTGGGGAAGAGCAGTGTGGTTTCAGAAGTGGTAGAGGATGTGTGGATCAGGTGTTTGCTTTGAAGAATGTATGTGAGAAATACTTAGAAAAGCAAATGGATTTGTATGTAGTATTTATGGATCTGGAGAAGGCATATGATAGAGTTGATAGAGATGCTCTGTGGAAGGTATTAAGAATATATGGTGTGGGAGGCAAGTTGTTAGAAGCAGTGAAAAGTTTTTATCGAGGATGTAAGGCATGTGTACGTGTAGGAAGAGAGGAAAGTGATTGGTTCTCAGTGAATGTAGGTTTGCGGCAGGGGTGTGTGATGTCTCCATGGTTGTTTAATTTGTTTATGGATGGGGTTGTTAGGGAGGTAAATGCAAGAGTTTTGGAAAGAGGGGCAAGTATGAAGTCTGTTGGGGATGAGAGAGCTTGGGAAGTGAGGCAGTTGTTGTTCGCTGATGATACAGCGCTGGTGGCTGATTCATGTGAGAAACTGCAGAAGCTGATGACTGAGTTTGGTAAAGTGTGTGAAAGAAGAAAGTTAAGAGTAAATGTGAATAAGAGCAAGGTTATTAGGTACAGTAGGGTTGAGGGTCAAGTCAATTGGGAGGTAAGTTTGAATCGAGCAAAACTGGAGGAAGTAAAGTGTTTTAGATATTTGGGAGTGGATCTGGCAGCGGATGGAACATGAAAGCGGAAGTGGATCATAGGGTGGGGGAGGGGGCGAAAATCCTGGGAGCCTTGAAGAATGTGTGGAAGTCGAGAACATTATCTCGGAAAGCAAAAATGGGTACGTTTGAAGGAATAGTGGTTCCAACAATGTTGTATGGTTGCGAGGCGTGGGCTATGGATAGAGTTGTGCGCAGGAGGATGGATGTACTGGAAATGAGATGTTTGAGTACAATGTGTGGTGTGAGGTGGTTTGATCGAGTAAGTAACGTAAGGGTAAGAGAGATGTGTGGAAATAAAAAGAGCGTGGTTTAGAGAGCAGAGAAGGGTGTTTTGAAATGGTTTGGGCACATGGAGAGAATGAGTGAGGAAAGGTTGACCAAGAGGATATATGTGTCGGAGGTGGAGGGAATGAGAAGTGGGAGACCAAATTGGAGGTGGAAAGATGGAGTGAAAAAGATTTTGAGTGATCGGGGCCTGAACATGCAGGAGGGTGAAAGGAGGGCAAGGAATAGAGTGAATTGGTTCGATGTGGTATACCGGGGTTGACGTGCTGTCAGTGGATTGAATCAGGGCATGTGAAGCGTCTGGGGTAAACCATGGAAAGCTGTGTAGGTATGTATATTTGCGTGTGTGGACGTATGTATATACATGTGTATGGGGGTGGGTTGGGCCATTTCTTTCGTCTGTTTCCTTGCGCTACCTCGCAGACGCGGGAGACAGCGACAAAGCAAAAGAAAAAAAAAAAAGAATATATCTATATATATATATATATATATATATATATATATATATATATATATATATATATATATATATATATATATATATATATATATATATATATATATATATATATATATATATATATATACATATATATATATATGTCCCTGGAGATAGATGAGAAAGAATACTTCCCACGGATTCCTCGCGTGTCGTAGAAAGCGACTAAAGGGGATGGAAACAGGGGTCTAAAAAAATTCTCCCCCCCTTGTATCTAGATCTTCTAAAAAGGAAAACAAAAGAATGCGTCACGCGGGGAGTGCTCATCCTCCCCGAAGGCTCAGATTTGCGTTTCTAAATGTGTGTGGATGTGCCCAAGATGAGAAAAAAGGAGAGATAGGTAGTATGTATGAGGACAGGAAGCTGGAATATTTGGCTCTGAGTGAAACGAAGGTCCAGGATAAAGGGGAAGAGTGGTCTGGGTATATCTTGGGAGTAGAGTGAAGGGTTGGTGAGAGGACAAGGGCAAAGTAACGAGTAGCACTACTCCTGAAGCAGGAGTTGTGCGGGTATGTGATAAAGTGTAAGAAAGGAAACTGTAGACTGATATGGATGAATCTGAAAGTGGATGGAGAGCGATAGGTGATTATTGGTACCTATGCATCTGGATGAGATGAAAGACCATGAGAGGCAAGTGTTTCGGGAGGAGCTGAGTGACTGTGGTCCCAGCTTTGATGCAGGAGACCGGGTTATAGTGACAGTTGATATAAATGCAAAGATGAGTAATGTGGCAGTTGAAGGATTGATTTGGTGTACAAGGGGTGTTCAGTGCTCTAAGTGGAAATGGTGAAGAGCTTGTAGATTTGTGTGCTGAAAAAGGATTGGCGATTGGGAAAACCTGGTTTAAAAAGAGAAATATACATAAGTATATGTATGTAAGTGAGACATCGCCAGATAACGTTATTGGATTACGTATTAATTGATGGGCGCGTGAGAGATATTTTTTGATGTTAATTTTGCTAAGAGGGGCAACTGGAAGGATCTCGATCTTTTAAATTGTGGGGGCCCGAAGGTAAGCTTTGTTGGGGTTTTCAGAAAAGAAAAGAAAATATTGGGGTAAGGAGTGTTGAGAGTAAGTGGCTTGGAAAGGAGACCTGTGTGAGCAAGTACCAGGAGAGTTTAAGTGCAAAATTGGGAAAAAAAGTGAGAGCAAATGACGTAAGGGGAGTGGGGTAGCAATGGGATGTATTCAGGGGACCCAAAGATGGCTTCCCAAAAATTTACCTGTGGCATGAGAACGTGGGAGGGGGGCAGATTAGAAATGATAGTGAGTGGTGCGATGAAGAGGTGGGGTTTGTTATTTTGAAAGAGAAGAGGCGGCATTTGAACGATTTTTGCGGGAAATAGTGCAAATGTGGGGAGATGTACAAAAGAAAGAGGCAGGAGGTAAAGAAAAAGGGTGCAAGAAGGTGAAAAAGAGGGAGTATGAGAGTTGGGGTGAGGGGAGTATCTTTAAAATTTCAGGGAGAAAAAAAAGATGTTGGGAAAGGGGTTTAAATATAGAGGTAAAAACAAGGAAAAAAATTGGGAACATCTGTTTTGGGGGTAATGGGGATTTAAAAAACAAGTGGTGGTGAAGTGAAAAAGAGATGTAGTGAATAATTTGAAGGTCTGTTAAATGTTTGATGAGGTGGCAGATATGGGGGTTTTTGGGGTCGAGGTGGTGTGCGAGTAAGGGGGTTAGGGAGAAGGGTTTTGGTAACAAGAAGAGGTAGTAAAAGTTTATGCGGAAGATGGAAAGGGGCCCAAGGCGGTGGGCTGGGGGTATTGCAGTGGAATTCTTTTAAAAAAGGTGGTGGACTCTGTTGTTGACTGGTTGGTGAGGATGTTCAATGTAGTATGGGTAATGGTGAAGAGCCTGAGGATTGGGCGGAAATTGCACCATAGAGCCATTGTTCAAAGGCAAAGGGTATAGTTGGGGTTTTTCAAATTACAGAGGTATAGTTTGTTGAGTATTCCTGCGAAATTATATGGGAGGGTATTGAAATGAGAGGGTGAGGCAAATTACAGAGCTCAGATTGGGGAAGAGCAGTGTGGTTTCAGAAGAGGTAGAGGAAAGTGTGGATCAGGTGTTTACTTTTTAAGAATGTATATCAGAAATATTTAGAAAAACTGATGGATTTGTATGAAACATTTATGGATCTGTAGAAGGCATATGATGGAATTGACAGGATGGCTCTGTGGAAGGTATTAAGAGTAAATGGTGTGGGAGGTAAATTGCTAGAGATCGAAAGTTTTTATCGAGGATGTGAGAATGTGTAAGAGTAGGGAGAGAGGAAAAGTGATTCGTTCCCCGTGAATGTCGGTTTGCGGCAGGGGTGCGTTTATGTCTCGATGGCTGTTTAATTTGTTTATGGATGAGGTGTTAGGGAGATGAATTTCAAGGTTTTAGGGGGAGTGGCAAGCATGCAGTTTGTTGTGGATAAGAGGGCTTGGGGAAATAAGTAAGTTGTTCGCTGATGAAACATCGCTGGTGGCTGGTTCGCGTGAGAAAAGCAGGAAGCTGGTGGGCTGAGTTTGGTAAAGTGTGTGAAAGAAGAAAGCTGAGAGTGAATGTGAATAAGAGCAAGGTTATTAGGGGTTTGTTGGGTTAGGGTCAAGTCAAAATTTGGGAAGGGTTTAAATCTGAATGGAGGAAAAAACTGGAGGAAGTGAAGTGGTTTTAGATACCTGGGAGTAGATTTTTGCAGCGGATGGAACCTGGAAGCGGAAGTGAGTAACAGGGTGGGGGAGAGGGCTAAAGTTTTTGGGAGCGTTGAAGAATATGTGGAAGGCGAGAACTTTTTCTCGGAGAGCAAAAATGGGTTATTTGAAGGAATTGGTTAAACAATGTTATATGGTTGCGAGCGTGGGCTATGTGTTAAAAAGAGATGTTTAGGACGTTTGTGGTGTGAGGTGGTTTGATCGAGTAAGTAACGAAAGGTAAGGAGATGTGTGGTAATAAAAGAGTGCGGTTGGGAGATCAGAAAAGGGTTTTATTGAAATGGTTTGGGCACATTGAGAGAATGGGAAAGAGGAAAGATTGACAAAGAGGAAGTTTGTGTCTGGATGGGGAAACGAGAAGAAATGGGAAACCCAAAATTTGGGGGGGGGGAAGATGGGGTGAAAAATGTTTTTGAGCGATCGGGGCTTGAAAATTCAGGAGGGTGAAAGGTGTACAAGGAATAGAGTAATTGAAACGATGTAGTTCGGGGTCGACGTGCTGTCAGTGGATTGACCAGGGCAAGTGAAGCGTTGGGGTTTAAACCCGAAACTTTAGTGGGGCCTGGATGTGGAAAGGGAGCTGTTGTTTAGGTGTATTACACATGACAGCTAGAGACTGAGTGTGGACGAATGCGGCCTTTGTTGTCTTTTTTTAGCGCTACGTCGGCGAGCGTGGAGGGGGTGGGCACTGTTTCATGTGTGGCAGGGTGGCGACGAGAATGGATGAAGGCAGCAAAATATCAGTTGTACATGGGCATATATGTATATGTCTGTAATGTTTATGTATGTTTTTAAAGTTAAAATGTATAGGTATATGTCGGGAGAAGGCGAATGAAAGGGGAGAAACGGGAGGCTAGATAATCCTCCCCTCTCGTTTTTTTTTTTTTTTATTTTCAAAAAGAGAGGAACTTTGAAGGGGGCCAGGTGGGGGATATTTTCCCCCAAGGGGGCCCGTTCTCTGTTCTTAACCTACCTCGCCCCCAACCGAGAATTTGCGAATGTATGCATAGTGCCATTGTCAAAGGTTAAAAAAAAATGGTTTTGGGGGTTCAAATTACAAAGATATAAGCTTTTTGAGGGTTCTGGGGAAATTATAAAGGAAGGGGGATTGATTGGGAGGATAAAGGATGTAGGAGTTTCAGGCTTTTTTTTTTCCTTTTTTTTTTTAATTTTTTTTTTTTTTTTTTATCCCGGGGGGCCGGGGCGTGCTGTCAATGGATTAAACCCAGGACATTGAAGGTCGGGGGGTTGTATTAAGGGAAAATGTTTTGTGTACCCCCTTTGTTTGTGGAAAGGGGCTAAGTCTGGGTTTGCATTTTTTTCCTGATAGCTGGAGACTGAGTGTGAAAAAAGGGGCCCCTTTTTTGTCTTTTCCTAGGGCTACCTCGCGCATTTTGGGGGGGGGGGGCTGTTATTTCATGTGTGGCGGGGGGTTGGGGGGGGGGAAATAAAAAAAGGCGGGACAGTAGGGAATTCTGTACATGTTTATATAAATATATGTCGGGGTTCTATATATATATATAAAATATTTTATATATATTATACTTTGAGATGTATGGTATGTTTTTTTGGGCGTGTGTGCACGTTTTTGTATATACATGTGTATATGGGGGGTTGGGGCCCATTCTCTCTTTCTGTTTCCTTGCGCTCCCTCGGGGGGGACAGCGACAAAGCAATTTAATTGAATAAGTAAAAATGAATAAATAGTTTAAATATTAAAAATTATATATATATATTTAAATTATATATATTAAAAATTTATATATTATATTTATATTATATATATAATATTTTTTATATATATAAAATATATTTTAAATTTTTTTTGTTTAAAAAACCTTTTCCCCTTGTACCTCTAAACACTGTTATGAGTATATTGGTGTCAATTTAAAGGGGTTTTGGGTTTATTTGGAAACCTTGCAAAAAAAATGGGTACTTGGTTTGTTGGATGGCCAAAAATTAAATTAGGGGGAAACACTTTATTATGTATCATTTTCCAAAGGGGGAAATTAAAGAAGAGTAAACAAGAAATAAGGGGGAAATAAGTGACTTGCATTGAATGTAGAGGGGGACTGTTAAGAAGGTTTGGGAGTGCCCCTGGGGGGCTTCCATTTAAAGGGAAGATATTAAAAGTGTTGTCAAATTTTTCTCTTTTTATTCTTGGACTGTGGGGGGATTTGTTGGGCAGTGATGTTTAAAAGGGATTTTGATATTTTCCTCCTTTTTCCAAATCCCATACATACAACCCCACTCATTTCCTTCCCCTTGCATTAGGGGTGAAAGACAAAAAGATGAAATTTATTTCTTCGGGCCCACATTATTCCCCAGAAATTCTGTCCCAGTTTTGAAATCAGCATAAAATTTTTTTTGGGTTAAAAAAAAAAAGAAACAAAGCCGCCAATCTCTTCACACTAAAAAAATTTTAGAATGAAAAGTTTATTTGTTTATATATTTTGTTTGATCGAGTAAGAAATGAAAGGGGAAGAAAAGTTAAGTGGAAATAAAAAGAGCGTGGTTGAGAGGCAGAAGAGGGTTTTTTGAAAGGGTTTTGGGGAAACCTGGAGAGAATGAGTGAGGAAAGATTGACCAGGAGGTTATTTTGGGGGTTGGGGGTTAAAGGAAACGAGGAAAAAGTGGGGCCCAAATTGGGGGTTTGGAAAGAGGGGAGTGAAAAAAAATTTTGGGGTGGGGGGGCCCCTGTTTTTTGCGGGGGAGGGTGAAAGGCGGGCAAGGAATAGAGTAAATTTTTTTCAATGGGGTTATACCGGGGTCGACGTGCGGGTCATGGATTGAATCGGGGCATGTGAAGCTTTGGGGGTTAAGCCTGGAAGTTGTTTTGGGGCCCTGAATTTTGGAAAGGGGAGCTGGGGTTCCGGGCATTTTTACATGACAGTTTGGAGGGAGCGTAAAAACAAAAGGGGCCCCTTTGTTGTCTTTTTTTTAGTGCTACCTCGCCCCATGAGGGGGGAGAGGGTGTTTTTTCCCATGTGGGGTGAGGTGGCGAGGGAAAAAATTTAAAGGCAGACTATGAATTATGTACTTTGTGTTATATTTTTATGTCTGTGTTTTGTATATATGTTTATGTGTTATATGTATATGTCGGGTTGTTTTTTCCCCCTTGGGGATAGGGGAAAAAGGGGAATACTTCCCACGTATTCCCTGGTTTGTTGAAGGCGACAAAAAAGGGGAGGGGGGGGGGGGGGCTGGAAATCTTCCCCCCCGGTTTTTTTTTTTTAAATTTTCCCAAAACCCAAAGGGAAAAGAGAAGGGGGCCAGGTGAGGATATTCCCCCCAAAGGGCCCCAATTTCCTTTTTCTTAACGTCCCTCGCTAACGGGGGAAAGGGGCGAATACTTTGAAAAAAAAGAATATAAAATTATATATTTTAAAATATTTTATATATATTATTATATATTTATATATAATATTTTTGATCGAGTGAGTAACGGGGGGGTTAAGGGAGATTTTTGTGGAAATAAAAAGAGGTGGTTGAGAGAGCGGGAAAAAGGGGGGTTTTAAAGGGGTTTGGGCCATGGAGGAGATATGAGTGAGGAAAGATTGACTAAGAGGATATATGTGTCGGAGGTGGGGGAAGAGGAGAAGAGGGGGGCCCAAATTGGAGGGGGGAAAGATGGAGTAAAAAAGATTTTGTGTGATCGGGGCCTGAAAAATGCAGGGGGGTGAAAGGGGGAAAGGGGAATAGGTAAATTGGAGCGTGTGGATTAAAACCGGGGTTGACGTGCTGTCAGGGTTTAAAATCAAGGCATGTAAAAGCGTCGGGGGTTTAAACCCGGGGGGAAGTTTTGTAGGTATTTTATATTTGGGTGTGGACGTTTTGAATTTTTCATGTGTAGGGGGGGGGGGGTTGGGGCCATTTCTTTCGTCTTTTTCCCTTTTCGTTCCCTTCGCAAACGGGGGAAAAGGGGAAAAAGAATTAAAATAAAAAAAAAAAAAAAAAAAATAAAATTTAAAAATATATAAAATTTTATATATTTATATATATATATATTATTATTTTATATTTATTATTATTTATATATCTTTATTATTGGCGGGTTTGGGGTAAGGTTATTTAATTTTATGTAGGGACTCATGGTGAGGTCCCTGAGGTTGGGGGGAAAAGGGCGGATAGTGCCCCTTTTTACAAAGGCAAAAAGGGGTAAGAGTGAGTGCTCAAATTAAGATGTATAAGTTTTTTGAGTATTCCTGGTAAATTATATGGGAGGGTTTTTGATTGGAGGGGAAGGCATGTACAGGCATCAGATTGGGGAAGGGGCCCGTGTGGTTTCCCGAAGTGGTAGAGGGTGTGGGATCAGGTGTTTGGGTTTGAAGGGGGGGTTTTAAGTGAGAAATACTTAGAAAAAATAAATGGGATTTGTATTTTTGCATTTAGGGGTCTGGGAAGGTTTGATAGAGTTGATAGAGATGCTCTGTGGGGAAGGGATTAAAAAATATATGGTGTGGGAGGCAAGTTGTTAGAAGCAGTGAAAAAATTTTTATCGAGGATGTAAGGCATGTTTTAAGGGGTGGAAGAGAGGAGAGTGATTGGTTTCAGTTTAATGGAGGGTTTTCGGCCCGGGGTGTGTGATGTTCCCCTGGTTTGGGTTAAAATTTTTTTATGGATGGGTTTTTAGGGAGGTAAAAGCAAAAAAGTTTTTTGGGAAAAAAGGGGGAAATATTTCAGTCTGTTGTGGATGGGGAGAGCTTGGGAAATGGGGTCAGTTGTTGTTCGCTGTTTATACGCGCTGGTTTGGTGATTCATGTGGGGAAAAATGCAGAAAATTGGGTTTTATGAGTTTTGGTTAAAAATGTTTTTGAAAGGGGAAAAAAGTTAAAAGTAAAAATGGGAATAAGGGCAAAAAGGGTTTTTGGTACAGTTTGGGTTTAGGGTAAAATCAATTTGGGGGGTAAGTTTGAATGGAGAAAAACTGGAGGAAGTTTAAAAGGGGTTTTTGGGTATCTGGGAGTGGATCTGGCAAACGGTGGAACATTTAAAGCGGAAGTGGATCATAGGGTGGGGGGGGGGCGAAAAAATTTGGGGGGCCTTAAGAAAGTGTGGAAAAAGTCGGAACATTTTTCCGGAAAGCAAAAAAAAGGGTTTTGTTTGAAGGAAATTTGTGGTTTCCCAAAAATGTTGTATTGGGTTGCGAGGCGGGGGGGTATGTATAAGTTGTGCGCAGGAGGATGGATTGTGGAAATGAGTGTTTGGGGGAACAATGTGGGGTTTGAGGTGGTTTGATCGAGTAAGTAACGAAAGGGGTTTAAGAGGTGTGTGGAAAAAAAAAGGTGTGGCTAAAGAGGGCAAAAGGGGGTTTTGTTTTGAAATGGTTTGGGACATGGAGGGAATGAGTGAAAAAGGGTTTTAAACAAGAGGTTTATTTGTGTCGGGGGTTTGGGGGGGTTTGAGAAGTGGGGGGGCCCAAATTGGAGGTGGAAGATGGAGTGAAAAATTTTTTTTTTTGTGATGGGGGCCCTGCTTGCAGGAGGGGTAAAAGGGAAAGGAAAGGGAAATAGGTAAATTGGTTCGATGTGGTTTACCGGGGGGTTGAGTGCTGTCGTGGATTGAATCAGGGCATGTAAAGGGCTTTCGGGGGTTTAAACCAGGGGGAAAGCTGTGTTGGTTTATAAAAATTTGGTGTGTGGACGTTGTATTTACATTTTAGGGGGGTAGGTTGGGCCATTTCTTTCGTCTTTTTCCCTTGCGTCCCTCGCAAAGGGGGGGGGGGGACAGGGGACAAAGAAAAAAAAAAAAAAAAATTATATTATATATATTATATAAAAATTATATATTATATTTTATATATTATTTTTATTTTATACATTATTTTTAAAATATATATATATTTTATATATATTTTTAAAATTATATGTATATTATATATATATATATATATATATATATATATTTTTATATATTTAAAATATATATATATATATGTCCCTGGAGAGGGATGAAAAAAGGGAATTTATTTCCCCACGGGTTCCCTGCGTGTCTTTAAAAAAGGGGGATTTTAAAGGGGGGAAAAAAACAAGGGTCAAAAAAAATTTTCCCCCCCTTGTATTGGATCTTCAAAAAAAGGGAAAACAAAAAAATTTGCGTCACACGGGGAGTGCATCCTCTCAAAGGGGGCTAGATTTGCTTTTCTAAATGTGTGGGGGATGTCCCCAAAGATGAAAAAAAAAGGAGAGAGAGGTGTTGTATGAGGACAGGAAGCTGGAATATTTGGCTCTGGTTGAAAAAAAGGGGTCCAGGAAAAAGGGGGAAAAGGAGTGGTCTGGGTATATCTTTGGGGGTAGAGTGAAGGGTTGGTGAGGGACAAGGGCCCAAAATAACGAGTGAATACTCCCGAAGCAGGAGTTTTGCCGGGGTATGTGAAAAAAGGGGTAAGAAAAAGGAAAAATGTTGAATGTATGGATGAATCTTTAAAATGGATGGGAGCGATAGGGGAAAAATTGGTACCCATTTCTTTGGATGAGTGAAAGACCTGAGAGGCAAGTGTTTGGGGGAGCTGAGGGGGGACTGTGGGGCCCAGCTTTGATGGGAGGAGACCGGGTTAAGTGATAGTTGATATTTAATGCAAAGATGGGGTTTTGTGGTTGTTGAAGGGTTTATTTGGTGTAAAGGGTGTTTCAGTGCTTTAAGTGGAAATGGTGAAAAAGGGTTGGGAGATTTGTGTGCTGAAAAAAGGGTTGGCGAAATGGGAAAACCTGGGTTTAAAAAGAGGAAAAAATTTTCTAAGTTATGAAAGTAAGTGAGACATCGCCCGATAAAGTTAATTTGGGTTTTCGTATTAAATTTGGTTTGGGGGGAACGAGAAGAGGGAGACCAAATTGGGAAAAGGGGGGCAAGAGGAGTGAAAAAGATTCTGTGTGATCGGGCCTGAACATGCAGGAGAGTGAGAGGAGGGCAAGGAATAGGGTAGTTGGACGATGTGGTATACCGGGGTTGACGTGCTGTCAGTGGATTGAATCAAGGCATGTGAAGCGTCTGGGGTAAACCATGGAAGCTGTGTAGGTATGTATATTTTGCGTGTGTGAACGTATGTATATACATGTGTATGGGGTGGGTTGGACCATTTCTTTCCTCTGTTTCCTTGCGCTACTCGCAAACGCGGGAGACAGCGACAAAGCAAAAAAAAAAAAAAAAAAAAAAAAAATATATAATATATATATATATATATATATATATATATATATATATATATATATATATATATATATATATAAAAATATGCTGAAAAGGGACTGGTGATTGAGAATACTTGGTTTAAAAAGAGAGACATACATAAGCATACGTATGTAAGTAGGAGAGAGCGTTATTGGATTAAGTGTTAATTGATAGGCGTGCAAAAGAGAGACTTTTGGATGTTAATGTGCTGAGAGGTGCAACTGGAGGGATGTCTGATCATTATCTTGTGAAGGCGAAGGTGAAGATTTGTAGAGGTTTTCAGAAAAGAAGAAAGAATGTTGGGGTGAAAATAGTGGTGAGAGTAAGTGAGCTTGGGAAGGAGACTTGTGTGAGGAACTACCAGGGGAGACTGAGTATAGAATGGAAAAAGGTGAGAACAAAGGGCGTTAGGGCATTGGGGGAGGAATGGGATATTCAGGGAAGCAGTGATGGCTTGCGCAAAAGATGCTTGTGGCATGAGAAGCGTGGGAGATGGGCAGAGTAGAAAGGGTAGTGAGTGGGGGATGAAGAAGTAAGATTATTAGTGAAAGAGAAGAGAGAAGCGTTTGGACGATTTTTGCAAAGAAATAATGCAAATGAGTGGAAGATGTATAAAAGAAAGAGGCAGGAGGTCAAGAGAAAGGTGCAAGAGGTGAAAAAGAGGGCAAATGAGAGTTGGGGTGAGCCAGTATTATTAAATTTTAGGGAGAATAAAAAGACGTTTTGAAAGGAGGTAAATAAGGTGCGAAAGACAAGGGAATGAATGGGAACTTCAGTGAAGGGGGCTAATGGGGAGGTGATAACAAGTAGTGGTGATGTGAGAAGGAGATGGAGTGAGTATTTTGAAGGTTTGTTGAATGTGTTTGATGATAGAGTGGCAGATATAGGGTGTTTTGGTCGACGTGGCGTGCAAAGTGAGAGGGTTAAGGAAAATAATTTGGTAAACAGAGAAGAGGTAGTAAAAGCTTTGCGGAAGATGAAATCTGGCAAGGCAGCAGGTTTGGATGGTATTGCAGTGAAATTTATTAAAAAAGGGGGTGACTGTATTGTTGACTGGTTGGTAAGGTTACTTAATGTATATATGACTCATTGTGAGGTGCCTGAGGATTGGCGGAATTCTTGCATAGTGCCATTGTACAAAGGCAACGGGGATAAAAGTGAGTGCTCAAATTACAGAGGTATAAGTTTGTTGAGTATCCCACGGAAATCATATGGGAGGGTATTGATTGAGAGGGTGAAGGCATGTACAGAGCATCAGACTGGGGAAGAGCAGTGTGTTTTCAGAAGTGGTAGAAGATGTGTGGATCAGGTGTTTGCTTTGAAGAATGTATGTGAGAAATACTTAGAAAAGCAAATGGATTTTTATGTAGAATTTATGAATCTGGAGAAGGCATATGATAGAGTTGATAGAGATGCTCTGTAGAAGGTATTAAGAATATATCGTGTGGGAGGCAAGTTGATAGAAGCAGTGAAAAGTTTTTATTTAAGATGTAAGGCATGTGTATGTGTAGGAAGAGAGGATTAAATGTATTTTTGCGGCAGGGGTGTGTGATGTCTCCATGGTTGTTTAATTTGTTTATGGATGGGGTTGTTAGGGAGGGGAATACAAGAGTTTTGGAGAGAGGGGCAAGTATGCATTCTGTTGGGGATGAGAGAGCTTGGGAAGTGAGTCAGTTGTTGTTTGCTGATGATACAGCGCTGGTGGCTGATTCGTGTGAGAAACTGCAGAAGCTGGTGACTGATTTTGTAAAGTGTGTGAAAGAAGAAACCTGGGAGTAAGCGTGAATAAGAGCAAGGTTATTAGGTGCAGTAGGGTTGAGGGTCAAGTCAACTAGGAGGTAAGTTTGAATGGAGAAAAACTGGAGGAAGTGAAGTGTTTTAGATATCTGGGAGTGGATCTGGTAGCGGATGGAACCATGGAAGCGGAAGTGAATCATAGGGTGGGGGAGGGGGCGAAAGTTCTGGGAGCGTTGAAGAATGTGTGGAAGTCGAGAACATTGTCTTGGAAAGCAAAAATGGGCATGTTTGAAGGAATAGTGGCTCCAACAATGTTGTATTGTTGCGAGGCGTGGGCTATGGATGGAGTGGTGCGCAGGAGGGTGGATGTGCTGGAAATGAAATGTTTGAGGGCAATATGTGGTGAGAAGTGGTTTGATCGAGTAAATAATAATAGGGTAAGAGTGATGTGTGGTAATAAAAAGTGCGTGGTTGAGAGAGCAGTATAGGGTGTTTTGAAATGGTTTTGTCACATGGAGAGAATGAATGAGGAAAGATTGACCAACAGGATATATGTGTCAGAGGTGGAGGGAACGAGGAGAAGTGGGAGACCAAATTGGAGGTGGAAAGATGGAGAGAATAAGATTTTGAGTGATTAGGGCCTGAACATACAGGAGGTTGAAAGGCGTGCAAGGAATAGCGTGAATTGGAACGATGTTGTATACCGGGGCCGGCGTGCTGTCAATGGATTGAACTAGGACATGTGAAGCGTCTGGGGTAAATCATGGAATGTTTTGTGTAGCCTTGATGTGGAAAGGGAGCTAAGGTTTCGGTGCATTATTACATGATAGCTGGAGACTGAGTGTGAACGAAAGTGGCCTTTGTTGTCTTTTCCTAGCGCTACCTCGCGCACATTTGGGATTTGGGGGCAGGGAGCTGTTATTTCATGTGTGGCGGGGTGGCGATGGGAATGAATAAAGGCAGACAGTATAAATTCTGTACATGTTTATAAAAATATATGTTTGTGTGTTCATATATATATATATATATATACGTTGAGATGTATAGGTATGTATATTTGCGTGTGTGCACGTGTATGTATATACATGTGTATGTGGGTGGGTTGGGCCATTCTCTCGTGTTTCCTTGCGCTACCTCGCGGGAGACAGCGACAAAGCAAAGTAATTGAATAAGATAAAAATGAATAAATACATAAATATATATATATATATATATATATATATATATATATATATATATATATATATATATATATATATATATATATATATATATATATATATATATATATATATATATATATATATATATATATATATATATATATATATATATATATATATATATATATATATATATATATATTATTGGCTGGTTGGTAAGGTTATTTAATGTATGTATGACTCATGGTGAGGTGCCTGAGGATTGGCGGAATGCGTGCATAGTGCCATTGTACAAAGGCAAAGGGGATAAGAGTGAGTGCTCAAATTACAGATGTATAAGTTTGTTGAGTATTCCTGGTAAATTATATGGGAGGGTATTGATTGAGAGGGTGAAGGCATGTACAGAGCATCAGATTGGGGAAGAGCAGTGTGGTTTCAGAAGTGGTAGAGGATGTGTGGATCAGGTGTTTGCTTTGAAGAATGTATGTGAGAAATACTTAGAAAAGTAAATGGATTTGTATGTAGCATTTATGGATCTGGAGAAGGCATATGATAGAGTTGATAGAGATGCTCTGTGGAAGGTATTAAGAATATATGGTGTGGGAGGCAAGTTGTTAGAAGCAGTGAAAAGTTTTTATCGAGGATGTAAGGCATGTGTAAGTGTAGGAAGAGAGGAGAGTGATTGGTTCTCAGTGAATGTAGGTTTGCGGCAGGGGTGTGTGATGTCTCCATGGTTGCTTAATTTGTTTATGGATCGGGTTGTTAGGGAGGTAAATGCAAGAGTTTTGGAAAGAGGGGCAAGTATGCAGTCTGTTGTGGATGAGAGAGCTTGGGAAGTGAGTCAGTTGTTGTTCGCTGATGATACAGCGCTGGTGGCTGATTCATGTGAGAAACTGCAGAAACTGGTGACTGAGTTTGGTAAAGTGTGTGAAAGAAGAAAGTTAAGAGTAAATGTGAATAAGAGCAAGGTTATTAGGTACAGTAGGGTTGAGGGTAAAGTCAATTGGGAGGTAAGTTTGAATGGAGAAAAACTGGAGGAAGTAAAGTGTTTTAGATATCTGGGAGTGGATCTGGCAGCGGATGGAACATGAAAGCGGAAGTGGATCATAGGGTGGGGGAGGGGGCGAAAATTCTGGGGGCCTTGAAGAATGTGTGGAAGTCGAGAACATTATCTCGGAAAGCAAAAATGGGTATGTTTGAAGGAATAGTGGTTCCAACAATGTTGTATGGTTGCGAGGCGTGGGCTATGTATAGAGTTGTGCGCAGGAGGATGGATGTGCTGGAAATGAGATGTTTGAGGACAATGTGTGGTTTGAGGTGGTTTGATCGAGTAAGTAACGTAAGGGTAAGAGAGATGTGTGGAAATAAAAAGAGTGTGGCTGAGAGAGCAGAAGAGGGTGTTTTGAAATGGTTTGGGCACATGGAGAGAATGAGTGAGTAAAGGTTGACCAAGAGGATATATGTGTCGGAGGTGGAGGGAATGAGAAGTGGGAGACCAAATTGGAGGTGGAAAGATGGAGTGAAAAAGTTTTTTTGTGATCGGGGCCTGAACATGCAGGAGGGTGAAAGGAAGGCAAGGAATAGAGTGAATTGGTTCGATGTGGTATACCGGGGTTGACGTGCTGTCAGTGGATTGAATCAGGGCATGTGAAGCGTCTGGGGTAAACCATGGAAAGCTGTGTAGGTATGTATATTTGCGTGTGTGGACGTATGTATATACATGTGTATGGGGGTAGGTTGGGCCATTTCTTTCGTCTGTTTCCTTGCGCTACCTCGCAAACGCGGGAGACAGCGACAAAGCAAAAAAAAAAAAAAATTATATATATATATATATATATATATATATATATATATATATATATATATATATATACATATATATATATATATATATATATATATATATATATATATATATGTATATATATATATATATATATATATATATATATATATATATATATATATATATATATATATATATATATGTCCCTGGAGATAGATGAGAAAGAATACTTCCCACGGATTCCTCGCGTGTCGTAGAAAGCGACTAAAGGGGAAGGAAACAAGGGTCTAAAAAAATTTTCCCCTCCTTGTATCTAGATCTTCTAAAAAGGAAAACAAAAGAATGCGTCACACGGGGAGTGCTCATCCTCCTCGAAGGCTCAGATTTGCGTTTCTAAATGTGTGTGGATGTGCCCAAGATGAGAAAAAAGGAGAGATAGGTAGTATGTATGAGGACAGGAAGCTGGAATATTTGGCTCTGAGTGAAACGAAGGTCCAGGATAAAGGGGAAGAGTGGTCTGGGTATATCTTGGGAGTAGAGTGAAGGGTTGGTGAGAGGACAAGGGCAAAGTAACGAGTAGCACTACTCCTGAAGCAGGAGTTGTGCGGGTATGTGATAAAGTGTAAGAAAGGAAACTGTAGACTGATATGGATGAATCTGAAAGTGGATGGAGAGCGATAGGTGATTATTGGTACCTATGCATCTGGATGAGATGAAAGACCATGAGAGGCAAGTGTTTCGGGAGGAGCTGAGTGACTGTGGTCCCAGCTTTGATGCAGGAGACCGGGTTATAGTGATAGTTGATATGAATGCAAAGATGAGTAATGTGGTAGTTGAAGGATTGATTTGGTGTACAAGGGGTGTTCAGTGCTCTAAGTGGAAATGGTGAAGAGCTTGTAGATTTGTGTGCTGAAAAAGGATTGGCGAGTGGGAAAACCTGGTTTAAAAAGAGAAATATACATAAGTATATGTATGTAAGTGAGACATCGCCAGATAACGTTATTGGATTACGTATTAATTGGTGGAGGGAACGAGAAGAGGGAGACCAAATTGGAGGTGGCAAGATGGAGTGAAAAAGATTTTGTGTGATCGGGGCCTAATCATGCAGGAGGGTGAAAGGAGGGCAAGGAATAGAGTGAATTGGAGCGATGTGGTATACCGGGGTTGACGTGCTGTCAGTGGATTGAATCAAGGCATGTGAAGCGTCTGGGGTAAACCATGGAAAGCTGTGTAGGTATGTTTGTTTGCGTGTGTGGACGTATGTATATACATGTGTATGGGGGTGGGATGGGCCATTTCTTTCGTCTGTTTCCTTGCGCTACCTCGCAAACGCGGGAGACAGCGACAAAGCAAAAAAAAAAGAAAAAAAAAATTAATTGATGGGCGCGTGAGATATATTTTTTGATGTTAATATGCTAAGAGGGGCAACTGGAAGGATCTCTGATCATTAAATTGTGGAGGCGAAGGTAAAGCTTTGTTGCGGTTTTCAGAAAAGAAAAGAGAATATTGGGGTGAAGAGAGTGTTGAGAGTAAGTGAGCTTGGAAAGGAGACCTGTGTGAGCAAGTACCAGGAGAGTTTAAGTGCAAAATGGAAAAAAAGTGAGAGCAAATGACGTAAGGGGAGTGGGGTAGCAATGGGATGTATTCAGGGGAGCAAAGATGGCTTGCACAAAATATACCTGTGGCATGAGAAACGTGGGAGGTGGGCAGATTAGAAATGATAGTGAGTGGTGCGATGAAGAGGTGAGATTGTTAGTGAAAGAGAAGAGAGCGGCATTTGGACGATTTTTGCAGGGAAATAGTGCAAATGACCGGGAGATGTACGAAAGAAAGAGGCAGGAGGTCAAGAGAAAGGTGCAAGAGGTGAAAAAGAGGGAGTATGAGAGTTGGGGTGAGAGAGTATCGTTAAATTTCAGGGAGAATAAAAAGATGTTTGGGAAAGAGGTAAATATAGAGCGTAAGACAAGAGAACAAATGGGAACATCGGTGTAGGGGGCTAATGAGGAGTTAATAACAAGTGGTAGTGAAGTGAGAAAGAGATGTAGTGAATAATTTGAAGGTCTGTTGAATGTGTTTGATGAGAGTGGCAGATATCGGGGTTTTGGTCGAGGTGGTGTGCGAAGTAAGAGGGTTAGGGAGAATGGTTTGGTAAACAAAGAGGTAGTAAAAGCTATGCGGAAGATGAAAGCTGGCAAGACGGTGGGCTGGAGGGTATTGCAGTGGAATTCTTTAAAAAAGGTGGTGACTCTGTTGTTGACTGGTTGGTGAGGATGTTCAATGTATATATGGGTAATGGTGAAGAGCCTGAGGATTGGCGGAATGCACACATAGAGCCATTGTACAAAGGCAAAGGGGATAAAGGTGGGTGTTCAAATTACAGAGGTATAAGTTTGTTGAGTATCCCTGCGAAATTATATGGGAGGGTATTGCATGAGAGGGTGAAGGCAAATACAGAGCATCAGATTGGGGAAAAGCAGTGTGGTTTCAGAAGAGGTAGAGGATGTGTGGATCAGGTGTTTACTTTGAAGAATGTATATGAGAAATATTTAGAAAAACTGATGGATTTGTATGAATCATTTATGGATCTGGAGAAGGCATATGATGGACTTGACAGAGATGCTCTGTGGAAGGTATTAAGAGTAAATGGTGTGGGAGGTAAGTTGCTAGAAGCATCGAAAAGTTTTTATCGAGGATGTGAGACATGTGTAAGAGTAGGGAGAGAGGAAAGTGATTCGTTCCCAGTGAATGTCGGTTTGCGGCAGGGGTGCGTGATGTCTCGATGGCTGTTTAATTTGTTTATGGATGAGGTGTTAGGGAGATGAATGCAAGAGTTTTAGGGAGAGTGGCAAGCATGCAGTTTGTTGTGGATAAGAGGGCTTGGGAAGTAAGTAAGTTGTTCGCTGATGAAACATCGCTGGTGGCTGGTTCGCGTGAGAAACTGCAGAAGCTGGTGACTGAGTTTGGTAAAGTGTGTGAAAGAAGAAAGCTGAGAGTGAATGTGAATAAGATCAAGGTTATTAGGTTCAGTAGGGTATAGGGTCAAGTCAATTGGAAGGTAAGTCTGAATGGAGGAAAAACTGGAGGAAGTGAAGTGTTTTAGATATCTGGGAGTGGATTTAGCAGCGGATGGAACCATGGAAGCGGAAGTGAGTCACAGGGTGGGAGAGAGCGTTGAAGAATATGTGGAAGGCGAGAACTTTATCTCGGAGAGCAAAAATGGGTATATTTGAAGGAATAGTGGTTCCAACAATGTCATATGGTTGCGAGGCGTGGGCTATGTGTTAGAAATGAGATGTTTGAGGACGATATGTGGTGTGAGGTGGTTTGATCGAGTAAGTAACGAAAGGGTAAGAGAGATGTGTGGTAATAAAAAGAGTGCGGTTGAGAGATCAGAAGAGGGTGTATTGAAATGGTTTGGTCACATTGAGAGAATGAATGAGGAAAGATTGACAAAGAGGATGTATGTGTCAGGGATGGAGGAAACGAGAAGAAGTGGGAGACCAAATTGGAGGGGGAAAGATGGAGTGAAAAAGATTTTGAGCGATCGAGGCTTGAACATTCAGGAGGGTGAAAGGTGTGCAAGGAATAGAGTAAATTGAAACGATGTAGTATACCGGGGTCGACGTGCTGTCAGTGGATTGAACCAGGGCATGTGAAGCGTCTGGGGTAAACCATGGAAACTTTAGTGGGGCCTGGATGTGGAAAGGGAGCTGTTGTTTAGGTGTATTACACATGACAGCTAGAGACTGAGTGTGAACGAATGCGGCCTTTGTTGTCTTTTCCTAGCGCTACGTCGCGTGAGCGTGGAGGGAGGTGGGCACTGTTTCATGTGTGGCAGGGTGGCGACGAGAATGGATGAAGGCAGCAAGTATCAGTATGTACATGGGCATATATGTATATGTCTGTAATGTATATGTATGTATATGTTAAAATGTATAGGTATATGTCGCAGAAGGCGAATGAAAGGGGAAGAAGCGGAGGGCTAGAAATCCTCCCCTCTCGTTTTTTTCTTTTTTTATTTTCAAAAAGAGAGAACATAGAAGGGGGCCAGGTGAGGATATTCCTTCAAGGGCCCAGTTCTCTGTTCTTAACGCTACCTCGCTAACGCGGGAAATTGCAAATGTATGCATAGTGCCATTGTACAAAGGTAAACGGAATAATGATGAGTGTTCAAATTACAAAGATATAAGCTTGTTGAGTGTTCCTGGGAAATTATATGGAAGGGTATTGATTGGGAGGATAAAGGCATGTATGGAGTATCAGGCTGGGGAGGAGCAGTGTGGTTTCAGAAGTGGTAAAGGATGTGTTTGCTTTGAAGAATATATGTGATAAATATTCAAAAAAACAGATGGATTTGTATGTAACATTTATGGATCTGGAGAAGGCATATGATAGAGTTGACAGAGATGCTTTTTGCAAACTCATAAGAATATATGGTGTGGGATGTAACTTGCTAGAAGGATGTACAGCATGCGTGCGAGTAGGAAGAGAGGAAAGTGATTGGTTCCAGTGAATATCGGTTTGCGGCAGGGGTGCTTGATATCTCCATGGCTGTTTAATTTGATTATAGACGGGGTTGTTAGGGAGGTGAATGCAAGAGTTTTGGAGAGAGGGACAAGTATGCAGTCTGTTGTGGACGAGAGGGCTTAGTAAGTGAGTCAGCTGTTGTTCGCTGATGATACAGCGTTTGTGCCTGATTCGGGTGAGAAACTGCAAAAGTTGGTGACTGAGTTTGGTAAAGTATGTGAAAGAAGAAAACTGAAAGTGAATATAAATAAGAGCAAGGTAGTTAGGTTCAGTAGGGTTGAGGGACATACTGACTGGGAGGTAAGTTTGAATGGAGAAAAACAGGAGGAAGTGAAGTGTTTTAGATATCTTTGAGTGGATTTAGCAGCGGATGGTATTTCTCACACACATTCTTCAAAGCAAACACCTGATCCACACATCCTCTACCACTTCTGAAACCACACTGCTCCTCCCCACTCAGATGCTCAGTGCACATGCCTTCACCCTATCAATCAATACCTTCCCATACAATTTTCAAGAAATATTCAACAAACGTCTGCTTTTGTGCTCTGAACCTTTATCCCTTTTCCCTTTGTATAATGACACTATTCATGCATTCCGCGAATCTCAGGCACTTCAACATGATCCATACACACACGAAATATCCTTACTAACCAATCAACAACACAGTCATCCCATTTCTTAATAAATTCAACTACAATACCCTCCAAACCCGCCGCCTTGCCGGATTTCATTTTTCTTAAGGCTTTCACCAAACCACTCTCCCTGACTCAACCACTTCGCACACCATCCCGATTAAAACACCCTACATCTGCCATTCTATCACCAAACTCATTCAATAAACCTTCAAAAGACTCACTCCATCTCCTTCTCACTTCATGACTACTTGTCATCTCGTCCCCTCTTGCCCCCTTCAACGATGTTCCCATTTGTTATCTTGTCTTACGCACGTTACTTACCTCCTTCCAAAACATCCTATTTTCCATGAAGTTTTTGATACTCTCTCTCTCTCTCCAACTCTCATTTGCCCTCTTTTCTAACCCTTGCACCTTCCACTTGACATTCTGCTGCTTTCTTTTATAGATATCCCGGTCATTTGCACTCCTTCCATGTACATACCGCCCAAAAGCTTCTTTTTCTGTTTCGCTACAACTCTACCTCCTCATCCCTCCACTTGATACCCTTTCTAATCTGTCCATCTCCCACCTTTCTCATGCCACATACATCTCTTATACATTTCATCACTGCTTCCCTAAATGTATTCCATTCCTCACCCATTTCCCTCACGTCAATTGCTCTCATCTTTTGCCATTCTTTACTCAATCTCTCCTGGTATCTCCCCACATAAGCCTCCTTTCCAAGCTCACCTACTCTCACCACTCTCTTTTCCAGACAGGTGTGAGTAAAATGAAAATGGATTACGAGAAATAGGTGATCATAAGTGCTTATGCACGTGGCAGTGAGAAGGGTAATGAAGTTGCTCGTGATGGGTGACGGGTAATGGGTGATGGGTGTTTTGAATGTAAAGTGAGTAATTTGGCGGCTGAGGGTATTACTGGGATACTTGAAGTATTCAGTAAGGTGAATGGAAATGATGTACAGTTTGTGGAGATGTGTGCTGAGAAAGGAATGGTGACTGGGAATATTTGCATTGGTAAAGAGAACCTATAAAAGTGTACGAAGGGGAGTAGATATGGTCAGCGGGCATTATTTGATTGCATGCTAGTCAATAGGCGTCAAAAGACTGACCCATGGATCTTAATGTGCTGAGAGATGGCAGATAAATATCATCTGTTGAAGGCAAGGGTAAAGATGTGTTTAGGTTTTCGCATTAAAGGAAATGAATTAAGTCGGCGGTTGGCGTTCCAGACCGTGACGCATTCACGGACCGCTCAGGGTGAAGCACAGAGCTTCGATTCATGGTTGCGATTGGCGGAACACAGTCAAGCCAGTTGTTCATCCCTCCCAATGAGCATGTCGATAGAATGGGTACCTGGTTCAGGTAAGGGTACTCGTAATTGTGTGTGTATATGTGTGTCTCCTCGTTAGCGAGGTAAGACAAGAAAACAGACGAAAGAATGGCCCAACCCACCCACATACACGCCCACACACGCACATATACATACCTATAAATTTCAACGTATACATACATATACATACGCAGACATATACATATATACACATGTATATATTCATGCTTGCTGCCTTCATCCATTTACGTCACCACCCCACCACACAAGGTAGCACTAGGAAAAGACAACAAAGGCCGCATTCGTTCACACTCAGTCTCTAGCTGTTGTGATTATGGACAAAAGTAATTATCTATCTAAATTGAATGATCTTTTAAATGATGACACAATTAATTCTAAACTCAGTAAGAATCCCCTAGAAGCAGTTAATTCCCATTTCAATAAAGACTGAAGTTGTTGTTGAAAGGTAATGGTTTTCTTATCAAAAATTTGTCATCTTTGTCCTCTTCATTGCCATATATGTATGGAGTTATCAAAACATAAACAATATTTTCCAGCAAGACCTATAGCCTCCATCACATATAAAATGTCAAAATGGTTAGTTTCTTTATTAAATTCTTTAGAGGGTAAGATATCAACTTCTAATACATGAACAATGTAGATTTAGTTAACAAGCTTAACAATATTAATGTTAATTTTGATTTAGAGCTTGTTATCTTTGATGTTTCCTCACTTTTCGCAAAAGCTCCAGTTGATGACCTTTTAGAATATTTATTTGATGTTTCGGATGATATCATTTACCTGTTTCAAAGTCTGTTTTCATTGAACTGATAAAATTGTGTACAAAAGACTGTGTATTTCAGTTTAATGGAGATTATTATGCTCAAAAATTTGGTATGGCAATGGGTAACCCTCTTTCACCTGTACTAAGTAATCTTCACATGGAATTCATTTAGACAAAATTCCTAAAGGATATCTTACCTTCTAATGCAATTTGGTTTAGGTATGCAGATGATATTCTTTGTGTTTGGCCAACAAATGAAAATTTACAAATTTTTCCCTTTACTTAACTATTTTTAGATTGCATGATCCATAGGCAAGGAAACAAGTTTTAACTTTAGCATATACAGAAAATCTACCAATGTATGCTCATATATCCATTATTACTCATCTCAACATGACAGAGTTAAACTATCATCATTTCAATCTATGTTCCTTAGGGCATTACGTATTTGCAGTCCAGAGTATATTGATGATGAGTTTGAGAAGATATATTCTATTGGATCTAAGTTAAAGTACTCTAGATCTTTCATTGATTGATCCCTGAAGTTAGCAAAGAAATCATTTAATACAGTTGAGCCCAAACCTTCCACTGACACCAAGAATCTTTTAGTTTTCCCTTTTAATAATAATTTTACATTATTTCCCATGTTACTTAAATCCTTTAATGTAAATGTTGCCTTCAGCAACAATAATGCTATAAAGAATATCTCAATCAGGATCTCACCGGAAAATTTTCCTAGGTTCATCTATAAAGTGCCATGTAGAAATTGTGATAATTTTTATTTTGGGCACACTAGTAAGGATCTTTCTGTTAGACTTAAGTAACATAGATATAGTATAGGAACGGGATCAGAACCAAATGCCTTGTTTAATCACGTTAAAAACTATGATCATTGTATTGACTGGAGTAATGCTATCTCAGTTATTAACTCTAACTCTATAACCACGAGAAAGACAATTGAATCTTCTATTATCAAATACACAAAGAATTATAATGTTAATATCAGTGATGGTCTATACGAATTGGATAACATTATTCTTGATAGAATTTATAAGCAATTCACTTTCTTGTCCACATAATAAGTTTATGATGCGCTCGTTGTCTGTCTTGGACAATGGCTTGTTTACCAAATGGCGTCCTAACTACGTCTCTTCGTTGTATATCAACTAACTGTTATATTTCTCTCTTGTGTCTCCCCTGATGATGTGATTATTACATGAAAATGCGCTTGGGAACTTATCGTGCTTCATTTTCCACGTGGACTCATAGGAATATACTTGATCACGCGCAAAATTGTGATCCTTTCCAATATATATATATATATATATATATATATATATATATATATATATATATATCTCATACTATTCGCCATTTCCCGCATAAGCGAGGTAGCGTTAAGAACAGAGGACTTGGCCTTTGAGGGAATATCCTCATTTGGCCCCCTTCTCTGTTCCTTCTTTTGGAAAAAAAAAATAAAAAAAATGAGAGGGAAGGATTTCCAGCTCCCCCGCTCCCTTCCCTTTTAGTCGCTTTCTACGACACGCAGGGAATATGTGAGAAGTATTCTTTCTCCCCTATCCCCAGGGATATATATATATATATATATATATATATATATATATATATATATATATATATATATATATATATATATATATATATATATATATATATATGAATAGATATATGAATCCACCGAGAAATGAAACACGATAAGTTTCCAAGTGAACTTTAGTGTAATAATCACATCATCACGGGAGATACAAGAAAGAACTATAACAGTCATTTGATATACCACGAAGAGACGTAAGTAGGACAACATTTCGGATAACGTAAGCGGAAGTTAACCGATCCCACAACATTTGCATTATGTGCAACTTCCCCTCACGCTATGAGACCGTGCATGGTTATTGATCCGAACTGATATAGCTCTGGCTCGAGACACTCGCGATGCTTCCCCATCCTCCCGGCGCAGAGGGTAGCGGGCTCACCTGCTGTGGAGATAATTCCATGCGGTGGATTTAATGAGGGATTTTGTGATGGTTAGAAATTACTATTGGATGAATTGAGATTAACACCGATAAGCGTTTCTCCCAAATATGGGCAAAAAAACAACCAGTCAAAACCAAACTTATCCTAGTCTTCACTTATCTTTACACATAATTACATTACGCGGTATAGATATATGAGAATGCCTCACACTAGTGAGAAAGATGAAATATACTGCATTTTTGACAAGTACTCTGTAAGTGCATAAGTTTATGAAAATTCTAAATCTAGGCTCCAGGGCCTTTATCTATATCTCTTCAGTCACTCGGAGGTGCTGGGGAGATGCAGTAATTCCTCTAACTTAACCAGGTTAAAGTTTCATATTATCATTTTTTTATGTGTTTTAGACAATGTTATTTTGAAGTAAAGACAATCTGCCATGGTCGTCCGCTGGGTGGAGAATATTGTTGCAAGGATTTATGCCTGATATTCTCAACCACAACATGAGTCCATGGTTGGTACTACCCACTTCATCCTTATCTTTGCTTTTCATTCAATATTTTTTATAATATCTCATCCTCGGTCATTATCAAATTTGACGTTGCATTTTCTCCATTGCCTTTATCAAGTTCTTTCTGTTTCTCAATTCTTTAAATTCATTCCCAGTTCTTCGACTGCTCCTCTCTTCCATCGCCTTATCTGTTGTACTCTGTTCTGGAGGATGAGAAATGTCTGCTGAGGGGTGCATGTCAAGTACCTGAGTCTGGGGTCAGCTTTAACTCAGTAACTTTTCTCACATGTTATATCTAGTCTCCAGGGCTTGTCATTCCTTCTTTCTAGTGCTTATCATTCATACAGAATTTCCTCTTTGACCCAACCCTTTATTTTTTACAATGTAATCAACTCCCACAACTTTCCGCTCACGCATCCAAGTTACTTCACATTCAGACTTAACCATTGAAGGTAAATCAATTTTCATCATAACACTCTATTTTCCCTCCTGATTACCATTCATTTAACTTCTCCAATAATTTTCATCTTTCTTCATTGCTTTTCACTCTGCCCCTTCCATCTCTTGTTCAGCCTTCTTTACAACCTCCACAATTTTCCTCCTTTACCTCTCCATTATGTCTCATTCTCGATCTTCTAAAGTTCACTCATCCACCAACTTCACTTTTCTTGCTCTCTTTTTTGACCTCTCACTAAACGTGCGAATAACTCTCATTAAGTACTTCCTTTCAACTTCTACTTAGCCATGGGGTAATCATCATAGACTGATGTGGTTTACAAAGGGACGCTACATATTAAATCACAGCATAGTGGAAGACAGTAGGTGTTGGATGGTCAGTATGCTACATATGATTTTCTTTCATGCTGGCTGTTAACTGAAGTGGCAGAATTATTATGTAAGTGATATGCAAACATAAAGATGCAAAATTCTGACCGATGCGAAAGAGTCTCATAGCTCTCACTCAGTTACCGTTATCAGAATGAACATATGTATAACATCATTTCACCTTTTATCTGTCATATTCCACTTCGTGTGAAGCTCAGATCATTTATCACTCAGGATTACAATACATCAAATAACGATAAAAACACTAAATACAAAACCGATTATCGGTTGAGCGAATCATAGCCAGGAGACGTTGTATAACCACTCGAAAAACGTGGTACTTAGAACGGCCTTCGTAGCATTTATGATTATATAGATGTATAACGTGTAACTCTAAAGGGTCGGTGAGGGGTAGGACCTGATGCCAAGACTTGACCCACAATAACCAACAACACGATCGTTGACGTGCCCGGACGTGCCGTGCGACCTGGTGGCTGCCCCACACTGAGGCTCACGTGAGGTGAGGTCGTCGATATGAACTCAAACATTCTCTCCCACCTGTCGATACTGGTGAGACCAGTGAACAATTATGGCACAAACAATTTTCAAAGTATTACTGGTCACGTGACGTTGCAGTTGAAAACACACACACACACACACACACACACACATTTCATACAAAGTGAGAGGGTTAGGGAAAATGATTTGGTAAATAGAGAAGAGGTAGTAAAAGCTTTACGGAAGATGAAAGCCGGCAAGGCAACAGGTTTGGATGGTATTGCAGTGGAATCTATTAAAAAAGGGGGAGACTGTATTGTTGAGTGGTTGGTAAGGTTATTTAATGTATATATGATTCATGGTGAGGTGCCTGAGGATTGGCGGAATGCTTGCATACTGCCATTGCACAAAGGCAAAGGGGATAAGAGTGAGTGCTCAAATTACAGAGGTATAAGTTTGTTGAGTATTCCTGGTAAATTATTTGGGAGGGTATTGATAGAGAGGGTGAAGGCATGTACAGAGCATCAGATTGGGGAAGAGCAGTGTGGTTTCAGAAGTGGTAGAGGATGTGCGGATCAGGTGTTTGCTTTGAAGAATGTATGTGAGAAATACTTAGAAAAACAAATGGATTTGTATGTAGCATTTATGGATCTGGAGAAGGCATATGATAGAGTTGATAGAGATGCTCTGTGGAAGGTTTTAAGAATATATGGTGTGGGAGGCAAGTTGTTAGAAGCAGCGAAAAGTTTTTATCGAGGATGTAAGGCATGTGTACGTGTAGGAAGAGAGGAAAGTGATTGGTTCTCAGTGAATGTAGGTTTGCGGCAGGGGTGTGTGATGTCTCCATGGTTGTTTAATTTGTTTATGGATGGGGTTGTTAGGGAGGTGAATGCAAGAGTTTGGAAAGAGGGGCAAGTATGCAGTCTGTTGTGGATGAGAGAGCTTGGGAAGTGAGTCAGTTGTGGTTCACTGATGATACAGCGCTGGTGGCTGATTCATGTAAGAAACTGCAGAAGCTGGTGACTGAGTTTGGTAAAGTGTGTGAAAGAAGAAAGTTAAGAGTAAATGTGAATAAGAGCAAGGTTATTAGGTACAGTAGGGTTGAGGGTCAAGTCAATTGGGAGGTAAGTTTGAATGGAGAAAAACTGGAGGAAGTAAAGTGTTTTAGATATCTGGGAGTGGATCTGGCAGCGGATGGAACCATGGAAGCGGAAGTGAATCATAGGGTGGGGGAGGGGGCGAAAATTCTGGGAGCCTTGAAGAATGTGTGGAAGTCGAGAACATTATCTCGGAAAGCAAAAATGGGTATGTTTGAAGGAATAGTGGTTCCAACAATGTTGTATGGTTGCGAGGCGTGGGTATGGATAGAGTTGTGCGCAGGAGGGTGGATGTGCTGGAAATGAGATGTTTGAGGACAATATGTGGTGTGAGGTGGTTTGATCGAGTAAGTAATGTAAGGGTAAGAGAGATGTGTGGAAGTAAAAAGAGTGTGGTTGAGAGAGCAGAAGGGGGTGTTTTGAAAAGGTTTGGTCACATGGAGAGAATGAGTGAGGGAAGATTGACCAAGAGGATATATGTGTCAGAGGTGGAGGGAACGAGAAGTGGGAGACCAAATTGGAGGTGGAAAGATGGAGTGAAAAAGATTTTGAGTGATCGGGCCCTGAACATGCAGGAGGGTGAAAGGAGGGCAAGGAATAGAGTGAATTGGATCGATGTGGTATACCGGGGTCGACGTGCTATCAATGGATTGAACCAGGGCATGTGAAGCGTCTGGGGTAAACCATGGAAAGTTCTGTGGGGCCTGGATGTGGAAAGGGAGCTGTGGTTTCGGCGCATTATTACATGACAGCTAGAGACTAAGTGTGAACGAATGGGGCCTTTGTTGTCTTTTCCTAGCGCTACCTCGCACACATGAGGGGGGAGGGGGTTGTTATTCCATGTGTGGCGAGGTGGCGATGGGAACAAATAAAGGCAGACAGTATGAATTATGTACATGTGTATACATGTACATGTCTGTGTGTGTATATATATGTGTACATTGAGATGTATAGGTATGTATATTTGCGTGTGTAGACGTGTATGTATATACGTGTGCATGTGGGCGGGTTGGGCCATTCTTTCGTCTGTTTCCTTGCGCTACCTCGCTAACGCAGGAGACAGCGACAAAGCAAAATAAATAAATGAATATATATATATATATATATATATATATATATATATATATATATATATATATATATATATATATATATATATATATATATATATATATATATATATATATGGTGGAAAGGATCACAATTTTGCGCGTGATCAAGATATTCCTATTAGTTCACGGGGAAAATGAAAGACGATATGTTCCCAAGTGCACTTTCTTGTAATAATCACATCATCAGGGGAGACACAAGAGAGAAATATAACAGTCAGTTGAAATAAATCGAAGAGACGAAGCTAGGACGCCATTTGGTAAACATGTGATTGTCCAAGACAGACAACGAGCGTTCATAAACTTATCATTTTACAAATTTTGTCAAAAATAAAGTTATCTAATTTGTGTAGACCATCACTAATACTATGATTATAATTCTTTGTGTATTTAGTAATAGAAGATTAAATGATATTTCTCGTGGTAATAGAGTTAGAGTTAATAACTGAGATGGCATTGCTCGAGTCAATACAATGATCATAGTTTTTAACGTGATTAAACAAGGCATTTGACTCTTGTCCCGTTCTTATACTATATTTAAGTTGCTTAAGTCTAAAAGAAAGTTTCTTACCAGTCTGCCCAACGTAGAATTTATCACAATTTCCACATGGCACTTTATAGATGCATCCAGGAGAATTTTCTGGTGAATTCCTGATTAAGATATTCTTTTTAGTATTACCGCTGCTGAAGGCAACATTGACATTAAAGGATTTAAGCAACAAGTGAAGTAAAGTAAAATTATCATCAAAAGGGAGAACTTAAAGATTCTTGGTGTCAATGGGAGCTTTGGGCTTAACTCTATAAAATGATTTCTTTGCTAACTTAAGAGATTTATCAATGAAAGATGTAGGATACTTTTAACTTAGGGCATTACGTATTTGCAGTACAAAGTTTATTGATGATGAGTTTGAGAAGATATGTTCTATTGGATCATGAAATGGTATACCCTTCCCCCTCGCGCTCTACGTAGCGCTAGGAAAAGAAAACAAAGGCCACATTCGTCCACACTCAATCTCTAGCTTTCATGTGTAAAGCACCGAAACCACAGCTCCCTTTCTACGTCTAGGCCCTACAAAGCTTTTCCAGACGCTTAACATGCAATGGTTCAATCCACTGACAGCAGGTCGACCCCGGTATACCACATCGTTCATATTCACTCTATTCCTTGCATGCCTTTCACCCTCCTGTATGTTCAGGCCCCGATCACTCAAAAATCTTTTTCACTCCATCTTTCCATCTCCAATTTGGTCTCCCACTTCTCCTCGTTCCCTCCACCTCTGACACATATATCCTCTTGGTCAATCTTTCCTCACTCATTCTCTCTGTGTGACCAAACAATTTCAAAACACCTTCTTCTGCTCTCTGAACCACACTCTTTTTATTACCACACATCTCTCTTACCCTTTCATTACTTACACGATCAAACCACCTCATACCACATATTGTCCTGAAACATCTCATCTCCAGCACATCCACACTCCTACGCACAACTTTATCTATAGCCCACGCCTCGCAACCATATAACATTGTTGGAACCACTATTCCTTCAAACATACAAATTTTTGCTTTTCGAAACAATGTTTTCGACTCCCACACATTCTTCAAGGCTCCCAGAACTTTCGCCCCCTCCCCCACCCTATGATTCACTTCCGCTTGCATGGTTCCATCCGCTGCCAAATCCACTCCCAGAAATCTAAAACACTTCACTTCCTCCAGTTTTTCTCCATTCAAACTTACCTCCCAATTGATTAGTCCCACAACTCTACTGTACCTAATAACGTTGCTCTTACTCACATTTACTCTCAGCTTTCTTCTTTCACACAATTTACCAAACTCAGTCATCAGCTTCTTCAGTTTCTCACACGAATCAGCCACAAGCGCTGTATCATCAGCGAACAACAACTGACTCACTTCCCAAGCTCTCTTATCCACAATAGCCTGCATACTTGCCTCTTTCCAAAACTCTTGCATTCACCTCCCTAACAACGTCGTCCATAAACAAATTAAGCAACCATGGAGACATCACACACACTTGATGCAAACCTACATTCACTGAGAACCAATCACTTTCCTCTCTTCCTACACGTACACATGCCTTGCATCCTTGACAAAAACTTTTTATTGCTTCTAACAACTTACCTCCCACACCATATATTCGTAATACTTTCCATAGAGCATCTCTATCAAGTCTATCATATGCCTTCTCCAGATCCATAAATGCTACATACAAATCTATTTACTTTTCTAAGTATTTGTCTCATACATTCTTTAAAGCAAACACCTGATCCACACATCCTCTACCACTTCTGAAACCACACTGCTCTTCCCCAATCTGATGTTCTGTACATGCCTTCACCTTCTCAATCAATCCCCCCCATATAATTTCACAGGAATACTCAAAATATACCTCTGTAATTTGAGCACTCAGTTTTACCACCTTTGCCTTTGTACAATGGCAGTATGCAAGCATTCCGCCAATCCTCAGGCACCTCACCATGAGTCGTTCATACATTATATAACCTTTCCCGAATATTTCCATCATATATATATATATATATATATATATATATATATATTATTATTATATTATTATTATACTTTGTCGCTGTCTCCTGCGTTTGCGAGGTAGCACAAGGAAACAGACGAAAGAAATGGCCCAACCTCCCCCCATACACATGTATATACATACGTCCACACACGCAAATATACATACCTACACAGCTTTCCATGGTTTACCCCAGACGCTTCACATGCCTTGATTTAATCCACTGACAGCACGTCAACCCCGGTATACCACATCGCTCCAATTCACTCTATTCCTTGCCCTCCTTTCACCCTCCTGCATGTTCAGGCCCCGATCACACAAAATCTTTTTCACTCCATCTTTCCACCTCCAATTTGGTCTCCCTCTTCTCCTCGTTCCCTCCACCTCCGACACATATATCCTATTGGTCAGTCTTTCCTCACTCATTCTCTCCATGTGCCCAAACCACTTCAAAACACCCTCTTCTGCTCTCTCAACCACGCTCTTTTTATTTCCACACATCTCTCTTACCCTTACGTTACTCACTCGATCAAACCACCTCACACCACACATTGTCCTCAAACATCTCATTTCCAGCACATCCATCCTCCTGCGCACAACTCTATCCATAGCCCACGCCTCGCAACCATACAACATTGTTGGAACCACTATTCCTTCAAACATACCCATTTTTGCTTTCCGAGATAATGTTCTCGACTTCCACACATTTTTCAAGGCCCCCAGAATTTTCGCCCCCTCCCCCACCCTATGATCCACTTCCGCTTCCATGGTTCCATCCGCTGCCAGATCCACTCCCAGATATCTAAAACACTTCACTTCCTCCAGTTTTTCTCCATTCAAACTCACCTCCCAATTGACTTGACCCTCAACCCTACTGTACCTAATGACCTTGCTCTTATTCACATTTACTCTTAACTTTCTTCTTCCACACACTTTAGCAAACTCAGTCACCAGCTTCTGCAGTTTCTCACATGAATCAGCCACCAGCGCTGTATCATCAGCGAACAACAACTGACTCACTTCCCAAGCTCTCTCATCCCCAACAGACTTCATACTTGCCCCTCTTTCCAAAACTCTTGCATTTACCTCCCTAACAACACCATCCATAAACAAATTAAACAACCATGGAGACATCACACAACCCTGCCGCAAACCTACATTCACTGAGATATATATATACATATATATATACTTTTTTTTTTTCTTTTTGCTTTGTCGCTGTCTCCCGCGTTTGCGAGGTAGCGCAAGGAAAAAGACGAAAGAAATGGCCCAACCCACCCCCATACACATGTATATACATACGTCCACACACGCAAATATACATACCTACACAGCTTTCCATGGTTTAACCCAGACGCTTCACATGCCCTGATTCAACCCACTGACAGCACGTCAACCCCGGTATACCACATCGATCCAATTCACTCTATTCCTTGCCCTCCTTTCACCCTCCTGCATGTTCAGGCCCCGATCACACAAAATCTTTTTCACTCCATCTTTCCACCTCCAATTTGGTCTCCCACTTCTCGTTCCCTCCACCTCCGACACATATATCTTCTTGGTCAATCTTTCCTCACTCATTCTCTCCATGTGCCCAAACCATTTCAAAACACCCCCTTCTGCTCTCTCAACCACGCTCTTTTTATTTCCACACATCTCTCTTACCCTTACGTTACTTACTCGATCAAACCACCTCACACCACACATTGTCCTCAAATATCTCATTTCCAGCACATCCATCCTCCTGCGCACAACTCTATCCATAGCCCACGCCTCGCAACCATACAACATTGTTGGAACCACTATTCCTTCAAACATACCCATTTTTGCTTTCCGAGATAATATTCTCGACTTCCACACATTCTTCAAGGCTCCCAGGATTTTCGCCCCCTCCCCCACCCTATGACTCACTTTCGCTTCCATGGTTCCATCCGCTGCCAGATCCACTCCCAGATATCTAAAACACTTTACCTCCTCCAGTTTTTCTCCATTGAAACTTATATATATATATATATATATATATATATATATATATATATATATATATATATATATATATATATATGGTGTGGGAGGCAAGTTGTTAGAAGCAGTGAAAAGTTTTTATCGAGGATGTAAGGCATGTGTACGTGTAGGAAGAGAGGAAAGTGATTGGTTCTCAGTGAATGTAGGTTTGCGGCGGGGGTGTGTGATGTCTCCATGGTTGTTTAATTTGTTTATGGATGGGGTTGTTAGGGAGGTGAATGCAAGAGTTTTGGAAAGAGGGGCAAGTATGAAGTCTGTTGGGGATGAGAGAGCTTGGGAAGTGAGTCAGTTGTTGTTCGCTGATGATACAGCGCTGGTGGCTGATTCATGTGATAAACTGCAGAAGCTGGTGACTGAGTTTGGTAAAGTGTGTGGAAGAAGAAAGTTAAGAGTAAATGTGAATAAGAGCAAGGTTATTAGGTACAGTAGGGTTGAGGGTCAAGTCAATTGGGAGGTGAGTTTGAATGGAGAAAAACTGGAGGAAGTGAAGTGTTTTAGATATCTGGGAGTGGATCTGGCAGCGGATGGAACCATGGAAGCGGAAGTGGATCATAGGGTGGGGGAGGGGGCGAAAATTCTGGGGGCCAATCACTTTCCTCTCTTCCTACACGTACACATGCCTTACATCCTCGATAAAAACTTTTCACTGCTTCTAACAACTTTCCTCCCACACCATATATTCTTAATACCTTCCACAGAGCATCTCTATCAACTCTATCATATGCCTTCTCCAGATCCATAAATGCTACATACAAATCCATTTGCTTTTCTAAGTATTTCTCACATACATTCTTCAAAGCAAACACCTGATCCACACATCCTCTACCACTTCTGAAACCACACTGCTCTTCCCCAATCTGATGCTCTGTACATGCCTTCACCCTCTCAATCAATACCCTCCCATATAATTTACCAGGAATACTCAACAAACTTATACCTCTGTAATTTGAGCACTCACTCTTATCCCCTTTGCCTTTGTACAATGGCACTATGCACGCATTCCGCCAATCCTCAGGCACCTCACCATGAGTCATACATACATTAAATAACCTTACCAACCGGTCAACAATACAGTCACCCCCTTTTTTAATAAATTCCACTGCAATACCATCCAAACCTGCTGCCTTGCCGGCTTTTATCTTCCGCAAAGCTTTCACTACCTCTTCTCTGTTTACCAAATCATTTTCCCCAACCCTCTCACTTTGCACACCACCTCGACCAAAACACCCTATATCTGCCACTCTATCATCAAACACATTCAACAAACCTTCAAAATACTCACTCCATCTCCTTCTCACATCACCACTACTTGTTATCACCTCCCCATTTGCGCCCTTCACTGAAGTTCCCATTTGCTCCCTTGTCTTACGCACTTTATTTACCTCCTTCCAGAACATCTTTTTATTCTCCCTAAAATTTAATGATACTCTCTCACCCCAACTCTCATTTGCCCTTTTTTTCACCTCTTGCACCTTTCTCTTGACCTCCTGTCTCTTTCTTTTATACATCTCCCACTCAATTGCATTTTTTCCCTGCAAAAATCGTCCAAATGCCTCTCTCTTCTCTTTCACTAATACTATTACTTCTTCATCCCACCACGATGAGTTCCCAAGAGCACTTTCGTGTAATAATGACATCATCAGGGTAGATACAAGAAAAGAATATAACGGTCATTTGATATACAGCGGAGAGACGTAGCTTGGGTGCCATTTGGTAAACAAATGACTATCCGAATGGAGGTCGGGTGCGTTGAAGCTTTGCAAGATATGCATCGTAAATTTGTATTTTTGACAAGAAGGGGAACTTTTTACAAATTTCATTAACAATGAAGCTATCCAATTTGTATTGAACTTTACTAATATTAACGTTACATTTCTTTGTGTATTTGATGACAGAAGATTCACTGATATTTCTCATGGTGCAAGAGTTATTTATTGTATTGTGTTTGCTGAAGGCAGCATCTATATTAAAAGATTTAAGTAACATGGGAAGTAAAGTAAAGTTATAAACGGGAGAACTAAAAGGTTCTTGGTGTCAAGGAGAGGTTTTGGTTCAACTCTTATAGAATGATTTCTTGGCCAACTTTAGAGATTCATCAATGAAAGATCTAGGACACTTTGACTTGGATCCAAATCAAATATACCATCTCAAACTCATCATCATTAAATTCTGAACTGTAAATACGTTATACCCTAAGGAACATAGACTGAAATGATGATAATTTAACTCTATCATGTTGAGATGAGTAACAATGAATGCATGAGCATACATTGGTAGGTTTTCTATATATACTACACTTATGCTTGTTTTCATCCCTATGGATCAAGCAATCTAAAAACGGTAATATACCATTTCTTTTAACCTCTACAGAGAAATTGATGGAAGGTACTAAATTGTTAAGTGAAGTGAGAAATAATTGTAAATTTTCATTTGTTGGCCAAAACAAAGAACATCATCTACATACCTAAACCAAATTGCATTAGAAGGTAAGATATCCTTTAGTAATGTTGTTTCAAGGAATCCATGTAACGATGACTAAGTACAGGTGAAAGATGGTTACCCACTGCCATACCAATTTTTGAGCATGATATTCTCCATTAAATTGAAATAGCTTTCTATGCAAAATTTAATCAATTCGATAAAACAGATTTTGAAATAGGCAAATGAATATTTTCCAAAACTTCAATTATGTGATCTAAGAGGTCATCAGCTAGAACTTCTGTGAACAGTGAGGAAACATCAAAGCTAACATGTTTGAACTCAAAATTAGCATTGATATTGTTAAGCTTGTTAACTAAATCTAAATTGTTCATGATATTAAAAACTGATAGATTCCCCGCTAATGGGCTTAAAAAAAACTAACCACTTTGAGAGTTTATATGTGATGGAGTTTACTGAACTTACTATGGATGGATCTTGTTGGAAAATTTGGTTTATGTGTTTTGTTAAGTCCATACATATATGGCAAAGAAGGGGACAAAGATGACAAACTTTTGATTAGAGAACAATTACCTTTCAACAACAACTTCAGTGCTTTATTGAAATGAGAAGTAACAGCTTCTAGAGTATTCTTACTGAGTTTAGAGTATATTGTGTCACCACTTAAAAGATCATTCATTTCAGATAATTACTTTTGTTCATAAGCACAACTATGTTAGCGTTATCTGCTTTAGTAATATGTTTATCATTACCTTTATATTTTAGATTGTTAATAGCTCTTGTAAACCTGTTAGAGCAAACGGGATCCACTGGTTTTGACAAACTGGCATACACAAAATCTTTACAGATGTTAGTTCCATTATTAGATAATTTACTATATTTTTGTAGATTACATGTTGTCAGACTTGAACGCACCCTACCTCCATTCACGTAGTCACTTGCTTACCAAATGGCGTTCTAGCTACGTCTCTTCGCTGTTCATCAACTGACTGTTATATTTCTTTCTTGTATCTCCCCTGATGATGTAATTATTACACGAAAGTGCACTTGTGAACTTATCGTTTCATTTCCCCGTTGACTCATAGGAGTATACTTGATCACACACTCATTTGTGATCTTTTTTATTGTATATATATATATATATATATATATATATATATATATATATATATATATATATATATATATATATATATATATATATATATATATATATATATATATATATATATATATATATGCCATGATCTAGTCCAATGACAGCATGTCGCTCCCTGTATACCAAATCACTTGAGTTCACTATATCCTATGCATGCATTTCACTCTTCTGCGTGTTCAGACCCCAAGGACTTAAAATCTATGAATGTATGTGTGTGTGTGTGTGTGTGTGTGTGTGTGTGTGTGTGTGTGTACATTCATTTTTTTGTGTGGAGTGTGGCAGAATCTATGACAAATGAAAATGAACTGATCAAGGTCCCTCGAGCGGCTCCAGTCACACACCATTAAGTCAGTAACAACACAGGTATTATACTGACAAACTTGCGTGACACATGATCTCGTCAAGGCTTAGGGGAAGGAGGTGTATACTGGTGCCCCATGTGATGACGTCTTCGGGGTGCCATGTGACACGTTCCAATCGTATTCGGTTATAATTTCTCTGGGGATGACTTCCATTGACAGTTCACTTAAGGTCTGTTTCACCCTTAACGAAGTAATATATCCTATATGACGTTTCCTTGAGGTATAATGACATCTTAGCAATGGTACATTCCATCATAAAGGTCCGGTACGACAGTGTGGTGCCAGTTGTTCGGCAACAAGTGTGTGTCTGGCAGCCGTGGCCGGCGTCACTCAGCGCGGGTCCGCTGCACAAGACGTCGCTGCCGCTGCCTCGCCGCCAAGGTGCTTCCCTCAGACCCTGGTAAGCTTAACCTCTTCGGTGATAAGTGTTAGCTTAGGCAAGCGCCGTGCATTAAGATGCTCTTATGTTATTTTTAGATATGATGTGAACAATATCATACTGTGTTTGAGATAAGACGTGTGAATTATAAGACTCAGCCTCATTACTTTTACATTCTTTTAACGCATAAAAAGAATAGCCCACTATTTTCAATGTCTAGCGTAAGTCCCTCTATGTTGCGGTTTTCCTAAGGAATGTCGATCTCAGAATGCAGGAAAGGTCACATCTACATTGTGCCGCGATGACAAAGTTGACTACTGAGCACAGAGAATAGCGGAGGGGAACAGAAACAGTTGTAATAGGCGCGCGGGTCACTCACGAAGAAAAGTTATCGATGTATAGTCCGATATTTACATGATATCTAAATATGACTATGGATGGTTTTTACACGTAATCTAATGATTGTTTCACACGGATGAAGATTGTTCCACCAAACATGATTAGAGAATTTTAGTAGAAAATATCATATGAATAATGAGATTTGTCTTCATCCATTTCATTACATAAGTTTCCGGCATGATTTCCTGAAAGGATATATATATATATATATACATATATATATATATATATATATATATATATATATATATATATATATATATATATATATATATATATATATATATATATTTTCTTTCAAACTATTCGCCATTTCCCGCATTAGCGAGGGAACGTTAAGAACAGAGGAGTGGGCCTTTGAGGGAATACCCTCACCTGGCCCAATTCTCTGTTCCTTCTTTTGGAAAATTTAAAAAAAACGAGAGGGGAGGATTTCCAGCCCCCCGCTCCCTCCCCTTTTAGTCGCCTTCTACGACATGCAGGGAATACGTGGGAAGTATTCTTTCTCCCCTATCCCCAGGGAACATATATATATATATATATATATATATATATATATATATATATATATATATATATATATATATATATATATATATATATATACATATATATATATATATATATATATATATATATATATATATATATATATATATATATATATATATATATATATATATATATATATTGTCCTATGGACTGCCACGGTCATTAAGACCAAAGAGGTCTTTATGAAAACAAGTCAAGATATCTCCACCTCCTCCTTCAGGTGTTCAAGACCATGCACACTGTCACTGCATACATGGTCCCTCCTGCGTACATACAGTGTTAATGTGCATGTCTTAGTCTTCCATGACTGGGACCCTATGTTACGTCTGAATACACCAAACACAGGTTCAGGCGACCGATCAAGTTGATAAAGGGTGATTCATTCCCTTACGTCGACTTCAGAACACGGTATTGGAACTTCATTACCTGCTTCTCTATCTCTTGTGAGGAACAAATTACCTGAAGCCTGAGCTGTGTCTGTAAAGGTCCTCAACATTTCGTATCAGTAGGGAAGATGGTTGTGTTGAGCGTGAGGACAATAAGGTCTTGTCATTATGTACATACATTACGTACATAATTGTACGATATGAGAAGAGAGTACTATAGAAGTACTTCTTTATATCTTTTGTAACAAGATTCTTGTTTACTTTCTTACGGTACTATGGCATTTGTTTGCGCTTTCTTTGTATATTTCTATGAAGTGTTCACTGCCCACGTTCACTGTTACCTCTGACCGCTTCCTGTAATTCAGATCTCTCATTTTACCTTCCTTGCCCTTCCCTTGACTTCCTCCATTATTTTTTCTGTAAGTCAGGAGATCAATCTTGAGGCGAATACTCAAATTTTCGTCTGATATAAGAAAGAAACAGCTTACGAAGCGTTTTCTTATCAAAGGTCTTAATGAAGTTCTAATGGTAACCAAAAGACAGTTTGCCTCCTGAACAGTTCTCCTGACTTGGTGTTATGACAATGTGTTAGGTCCATTGCCAACTCCCAAGTCCCATTCACACATACAATTTACGTAGGCTGTTGCACGCTAAATTATGCTAATACTAAAGATTCCCTCACCGTCCTATATTCATTTCTTTGTATTTGCTTGGCATGAGCTTCATCAGCCACGTAAAGAACCAGATCGGAAGCTTATCTAAGTCCCACTGCAAAATAATGCAAGCCTACTCACTCCTCCTCTCTCTCATGATCTAAGCATCATCTGCAAACATTCTGAAATGAATTTAGTCTTACTGGCAAGTCATTTACACGGATCAGGGACAGCGAAGATCCTAAAAGCGAGCCCCATGGCATACCAATGGTAACATCACAGATCCTTTTGAGCCACTTTATGTGTGTATAAATTCTGAGGCATTCTATTTGAGGATCATAAAGGTCGTTATCTAGAAAATTGTACTTGTAGATCAGTCCGTGTGATTAACATCAGACACACATTTGTATTATTTAGTGAAATAACCAAACACTAGAACCTCTTAACGCCTGGTCACCGTCTGTAGCTTCAACAGAAGACCTTCAGCATTCCGGGTGACTGGTGTAGACGTACGGGCGTGAATCCCTCTCATCACGGTTCTTGGCCATAGTGGAAAAAATATATATGTCGGCTTACAAGTGACGTCGTCTTACCTCGCAAGTTTCATACGATCTGAGAGGACCCGTAACATCACGACTTCTTGGTGTATATGATTATTAGTTTTCCTCCTTTGATGCTCCCTCATGCCGATCACCTCACAGGAATAGCACAGTGTGGATAAATAAAGTATGCATAGCTGAAGGCTGGCAGTGTGCTGAGTTATCCAGTGACAGAGAGTTCCTCTGCTGTGCTAGTATGTCATAAGTGAATAAAAAAGATGTAACTCAGATAAGTTTATTCATAGAATACAGTTGAATTCAAAGGCAGAATAGTCGCTGGCTCTGGTAGGCACCACCATGGAGCTGCTGGTCGGTGCTCGGCTCGTGAGTCTTTTGTGTGCTGTGTAATTGCTGTCACAGGAATTCAAACTGCACCAGCACGTCCTACCGAGGCTGTTTGTGATACTGGCAAATATCAGAAACTCACAGATTTGCTTAATAAAAGTAGAAAGTCATGCAGATACTTGAAAAGGAAACTTGCAAACTAAGGAAGTGTAAATAATATTAGTGTTATAACACTACAATTGTAGTTGGTTATAGGTTGGTCTAGACTATTGTTATGTTTTCAGAATGTCTTGCTTAAAAAAATTTCTTTTTCTTTAAGTTAAGAAAATTTTTCGTCCTTACTAAAATATGTCAAAAATGGTTCCACGTGAGAGTGAGGCTGAACGTTACATTGTAGCTACAGAGACATCACGAGGGCAAACTTAAGAAGTGATACATTTGCAACCAAGATTTTTTTTCCCACCTAAATCGTTCTCGGATGAAGCCTTCGCATATGCTTTTTCTTGATCCTTATTGCTTCCAAATAAGGGAGAGTAGAATTTACAATAGCAGTTGGCAATCCTGCGTTTCGCATGTTTTTTTAGTAGTCATGATTCTTGAAAAACTTATTTTCTCCCCTGAGTGTTCTGTAACATTATCCAGGTGAACAATTCTGTTCTGGGAAACGTAAGCACGGTGTGCGGGTAAGTGGTCCCTGACATGTCAGGTAGTAATAACTTTTGAAGCACTCGAGAAATATACGACGTTTTGTTGGCGTATCTTATAAAGGAAAAAAAAAATGGTAGGAAGATCTAGATATATGGTATATTGATAATTTTTGCTAATGATTGTATATTCCTGATATTTCTAGTTTGTTCATCATACTCACTATTAGGGTAAAGCTTCGACTTTACTGATGAGAAAATATATTCCATTTATACAATACTGAGGAGCCGCAGGTAAAGCATGATCGTAACAATGATAGCGACTCCGCGCTGCTGAAATTTGTCGATCTCGCCCTCATGAAAGACATGAACCACACCCTCATATTATGGTGAGATAAACTGAACAAAACACTTCTGCTCTTTCACTGGCGAGGTTCTGACACACCGATGTTGGTCCAGAAAGTTCATTTCACCATCAAATGAACTTCTCAAGGTGAGGTGCAGGATGTCTCCAGACACCTCTGGTCAAATCATGGAGATAAGGGGAATGGATGAGGTGATGCAAAGCATTACTGGGGCAGGTCACTCGATAACGTGAACAAAGTCGCATGTAGATCTTATTTCCAAGTTGTAGAGGAAAAGACCCTTAGATTTCCAATCAGTGTTGGGAGATGGGTCTCCTGGACCGGAGGGTAGTGTGCGACCAAGGAACAGGAACTCTTAGCTTCAGAGGAATGATTTTTGGGTACGTTAGTAAATTATTAGCACGAAATTGTTTCTGCCGACTTTTACACGACAGAACAGTGCAACTCAGTCGTTTTTAGAGTAAGTTTCTCTCTCTCTCTCTCTCTCTCTCTCTCTCTCTCTCTCTCTCTCTCTCTCTCTCTCTCTCTCTCTCTCTCTCTCTCTCTCTCTCTCTCTCTCTCTCTCTCTCTCTCCCCACCACCACCACTATCACCACCACCATCATTGCTATCATGAGAGAAATAATCATAAACAAATCTGCAACCCAACCAAAGAAAGAAGCATAGAAAGCTACTACCGGTCACTCACTTACTGTACTGAGATCTACATTATATGAACGTCGCCCTCCTGCAGGCTTCCAAGAACTCTTGAAAGAGAAGATGGCCTGCGTATGTGGCGTGGTGTTAGAATCTGGAAAGCCATTAACGCTACAAGACGTGGAAAGGCTATTCTCAGCACACCAAATTGAAAGGAACTTATTAGAACTTTCATGGCTGTCTGCCATGACACCAAGAGAAGGGGGAAAAATCCCCCAACATAGTTAGGGAGGTGCAAGACGCTAGAAAAATAGGTTTTCCCGATTCCCTCTGGGCGATTGTAATGTGTGCTGTTCATCTGCTGGTTTCCAGTTTTCCAAAGTTAATGATCAATGACAACTAAAGAGGTGCGTCACCGTTACCCAAGGCCGAAGACTGACGTGGAGAAGCAAATACAACGTTACTACACCTGATTTTGTTTTATGACAATATAAGGTAAACAACTGAAAAGATTAGGTTTTACCACAATGTACCGATGAAAGTTTGAAAACCTATTTGTTTCTTACAATTTTTTTTGTCATCATACAACTGACATTTCTGTATGCTGTCCATATTCACAGTTTCATGACTCGTTTTTCATACACCCATTCTCCTTATGCTCTGAGAGTACCTCTTTACAACTTTTCTAACAATTTCTTTCAAAATTCAATGATTTCTGGTTGTTCTATCTTTGCATGTGTTTACCTCATCAAGGTGGATGAAAGACTCAGAGATTGTTATGAGGTCATCCCTTACTCCTCTTTCTTTTATGGTGAGCAAATCTAAGGTCTCCAGCCTTTCTCTGTAACTTGGCTCCGTTCTTATGCCTATCTCCTGCCCTCCCCTGGATCATCTTTATTAGCTCTATTTACTTCTTTAAGTTTGGCGACTAAACCTGAGAAGGAGTTTCTTATTTTGGTTTTATTTAGGTAGTGGACAGCATGCTGAATATTTCCTTATCCATGCGACTGAAGGTTATGCTAATTTTGGTATCAGACAGTTTTCCTCCAAATGTGAGACTTAACGGCAGGTTTGGGACGATATCGACTCCCACATAGATTTTTGCAGCTCATATCCTGCTAGATGATAATCCTATCGAGAATTTCTGTTGCTGTGTTTCATACTCATTACTTTATATTTTCGTGGGTTGAGTTTCATCAACCAAATGAGGCCAACTTTGGAGTTTGCCTTGGTCCCCTTGTAAGTTGATGCGATCCTCCTCGCTTTGAGTTTCCCTTATGACCTTAAATTCACTAGCAAACATATTCAGGGAGGAATCGAAACCTCTAGCAAGTCATGCACATAGATTAAGAAGATCAATGGTCCCAGAATAGAGCCCCTCTGACATGGGGCCTTTGATTTTTTCTACCAATATAAACTTTTAGTCGTGTAATGAATCTTCGCTTTATTCCTACATGGAGATTTAGCATTGTTACCAACCTCTCATCTGATAAAGTTTCAAGCGATTTCTGGCAGTTCAGAAACAGACAATACAATCACCTCTCTGTTATATAAGATGGAGTTCACCCTCTCAAGGAAATTATAGAGGTTCGTTATGCACGATATTCTTTCCCAAAAACCATGTTATTTCTCGGGCAGTTTCTCTATAGCAATAGTTATACATTTCCTTACTGATTGTTTTTCAGCACCACAGACCACACTGACTGGGGAGATCAGTCTGCAGCTCAGCACATCTCCCTGGTCACCTTTCTTAATGACATGTACGATGTTTGCCCTATTCCGCTCCCTTGGCACTTTACCTTTATCCAGCGACAACCTAACTAGAAATTCGAGTGGTTTTTCAAGAGTATGTTAACACATCATCATCAGCACATATGAACCATCACGATCATTACTCTTGTGGTTCGACATTTTATTATCCCACGTCTTTTCAAGATATTTCATTGCTTTCCTAGACCTTCCCATTCCATCTCACTGTTGTTGGGTTTATAGTGTATCCCACTGTCAAAGCACTCTTGAATTTGTCATTAATATCCTCTCCAATCCCTTCATAATCCTGTACAACTTTTCCCTCTGAATCCCTTAGCCTCATTTGCTGCTTTCTTTTTTTTAGCTGACCGTTTGCTCCTGATGAATACATACATAGGAAAGCTTCAGATTATTCCCTGCTTTGTCCACAACATTCAGATTTGAAGGCGTCTGTCTAGTCTATATACCCAGCACGTCCATAATTGATTCTGATCTTATTTTCGAATTTGTTTTAAGATTCTGTTTGACATGGCCCAGTCATGCCAGACCTTTTAGTTCAGAGAGCATCGAGAACGATTGTCCTCACAGGGCGATGACAAGAATACTGATATAAGCAGCGATATGGTCGTAAACTTTTGTAATATATGAGACCAAAGGCTTTTTCCAGGCCCTCGGGATAGGATTCAAGGTCAAAGGGTCAGTTCACTAGAAGTGGACGTGGATGAGCACATTGATCAACTAGTCCGTTCTAATTTTTCCACCACATGAATAATTTTCTCTTCTACTCCAACATAGCAGTTGTATATTGCTCAAGCATAACAGTTGTATGTCCTTTATTGTTCACCCTTCACAGGACAGTATAGCAACATACCTAAGTCTTATTGTTTGGGCAAATGCCAGTGCCACACACGTGTCTCTAAATGTATGTGTGCAAACGATTTAGATAAAAAATTGGCTTCGAACGTAGCTATCGTCATTTCCTAGGGTCAGGAAATGGAGGCGAAGTATTCCTGGTCTCATAACAGTGTCAGGATATGATAACTGAGCATCTGATTGTTGTCGTTTTCTGAAGCTGTTGGTGGGGGTAACTGAAGAGGGTCAATGTTGGAGGGACGGGGGTGTTGTGGGGGCAGGTGGCACGCCTACATGGGGCAGGTAAAAAAGATGTCACTGCGGGTAGAAGTGTATGGTTAGCAAGTGTCACACCAGTGATAACACTGCAGACCATAATGATTATAGTAGTGTTGCTGCTGACGGTGAAGGTAATAGTGATGAAGGCAATGAACTGAGAATGAAGAGCAGCAATAGGGGGGATGTGATTCATGGTGATCGTGGTAATAGTGATGGTAATCATGACATTTGTGATGATGATGGTGAAGGTAAAGAAACTGAATGTTACTAAGTTCCTCTGGCCAACAAATGTTCTGGTATGTGAGGCAGGTATGATAAGTCATTTGTCGTTGATTACCTTCACGAAGGTCCGGCTTGTGATGGCACCGTTCAGGGAGAGTCCAACCTGGTGAGGGTTCCGATGGGGAAGGAAGGTGGGGTTTTCCACGAACAATTTGCAGACTGTGATATGTTCAACCAACTGGTCATGGTCTATGTATGTTAAAGTCAATAGAATTCCTCTCACATGATCGAATTTATGAATCACGTAACGTAAACATTAGTGAAGGACTATATAAACTGACACAACCTTGTAAGTGGCTTTCTGTCTTGTCCTAATAATAACATTTTTTGACAGGCATTTTGCCAGAAACATAAAACCACAAACCAAACACTTGTGTACCAACAATATATATATATATATATATATATATATATATATATATATATATATATATATATATATATATATATATATATATATATATATATATATATATATATATATATATATATATATATATATATATATTTGGTAAATAGAGAAGAGGTAGTAAAAGCTTTGCGGAAGATGAAAGCCGGCAAGGCAGCAGGTTTGGATGGTATTGCAGTGGAATTTATTAAAAAAGGAGGTGACTGTATTATTAACTGGTTCGTAAGGTTATTTAATGTATGTATGACTCATGGTGAGGTGCCTGAGGATTGGCGGAATGCGTGCATAGTGCCATTGTACAAAGGCAAAGGGGATAAGAGTGAGTGCTCAAATTACAGAGGTATAAGTTTGTTGAGTATTCCTGGTAAATTATATGGGAGGGTATTGATTGAGAGGGTGAAGGCATGTACCGAACATCAGATTGGGGAAGAGCAGTGTGGTTTCAGAAGTGGTACAAGATGTGTGGATCAGGTGTTTGCTTTGAAGAATCTATATGAGAAATACTTAGAAAAGCAAATGGATTTGTATGTAGCATTTATGGATCTGGAGAAGGCATATGATAGAGTTGATAGAGATGCTCTGAGGAAGGTATTAAGAATATATGGTGTGGGAGGCAAGTTGTTAGAAGCAGTGAAAAGTTTTTATCGAGGATGTAAGGCATGTGTACGTGTAGGAAGAGAGGAAAGTGATTGGTTCTCAGTGAATGTAGGTTTACGGCAGGGGTGTGTGATGTTTCCATGGTTGTTTAATTTGTTTATGGATGGGGTTGTTAGGGAGGTGAATGCAAGAGTTTTGGAAAGAGGGGCAAATATGAAGTCTGTTGGGGATGAGAGAGCTTGGGAAGTGAGTCGGTTGTTGTTGGCTGATGATACAGCTCTGGTGGCTGATTCATGTGAGAAACTGCAGAAGCTGGTGACTGAGCTTGGTGAATTGTGTGAAAGAAGAAAGTTAAGAGTAAATGTGAATAAGAGCAAGGTTATTAGGTACAGTAGGGTTGAGGGTCAAGTCAATTGGGAGGTAAGTTTGAATGGAGAAAAAGTGGAGGAAGTAAAGTGTTTTAGATATCTGGGAGTGGATCTGGCAGCGGATGGAATCATGGAAGCGGAAGTGGATCATAGGGTGGGGGAGGGGGCGAAAATTCTGGGAGTCTTGAAGAATGTGTGGAAGTCGAGAACATTATCTCGGAAAGCAAAATTGGGTATGTTTGAAGGAATAGTGGTTCCAACATTTTTGTATGGTTGCGAGCCGTAGGCTATGGATAGAGTTGTGCGCAGGAGGATGGATGTACTGGAAATGAGATGTTTGAGGACAATGTGTGGTGTGAGGTGGTTTGATCGAGTAAGTAACGTAAGGGTAAGAGAGATGTGTGGACTCATAGGAATATCTTGATCACGCGCGAAATTTTGATCCTTCCCAACATATATATATATATATATATATATATATATATATATATATATATATATATATATATATATATATATATATATATATTCTTTTTTTTTCAAACTATTCGCCATTTCCCGCGTTAGCGAGGTAGCGTTAAGAACAGAGAACTGGGCCTTTGAGTTAATATCCTCACCTGGCCCCCTTCTCTGTTTCTTCTTTTGGAAAATTAAAAAAAAAATAATGAGAGGGGAGGATTTCCAGCCCCCCGCTCCCTCCCCTTTCAGTCGCCTTCTACGACACGCAGGGAATACGTGGGAAGTATTCTTTCTCCCCTATCCCCAGGGATATATATATATATATATATATATATATATATATATGTTGGGAAGGATCACAATTTCGTGGTGTGAGGTGGTTTGATCGAGTGAGTAACGTAAGGGTAAGAGAGATGTGTGGAAATAAAAAGAGCGTGGTTGAGAGAGCAGAAGAGGGTGTTTTGAAGTGGTTTGGACACATGGAGAGAATGAGTGAGGAAAGATTGACCAAGAGGATATATGTGTCGGAGGTGGAGGGAACGAGGAGAAGAGGGAGACCAAATTGGAGGTGGAAAGATGGAGTGAAAAAGATTTTGTGTGATCGGGGCCTGAACATGCAGGAGGGTGAAAGGAGGGCAAGGAATAGAGTGAATTGGAGCGATGTGGTATACCGGGGTTGACGTGCTGTCAATGGATTGAACCAGGGCATGTGAAGCGTCTGGGGTAAACCATGGAAAGCTGTGTAGGTATGTATATTTGCGTGTGTGGACGTATGTATATACCTGTGTATGGGGGGGGGGGGTTGGGCCATTTCTTTCGTCTGTTTCCTTGCGCTACCTCGCAAACGCGGGAGACAGCGACAAAGTATAATAAAAAAATAATAAATATATATATATATATATTATCAGCGCAAGGAAACAGACGAAAGAATGGCCCAACCCGCCCACATACACATGTATATACATACACGTCCACACACGCAAAAATATATGCCTATACATCTCAACGTGTACATATATATATACACACACAGACATATACATATATACACAAGTACATAATGCATACTGTCTGCTTTATTCTTTCCCATCGCCAACCCGCCACACATAAAATAACAACCCTCTCAACCCTCATGTGTGCGAGGTAGCGCTAGGAAAAGAGAACAAAGGCGTCATTCGTTAACACAGTCTCTAGCTGTCATGTAATAATGCAGCGAAACAACAGCTCCCTTTCCACATCCAGGCCCCACACAACTTTCCATGGTTTACCCCAGACGCTTCACATGCCCTGGTTCAATCCATTGACAGCACTTCGACCCCGGTATACCACATCGATCCAATTCACTCTATTCCTTGCACGCCTTCCACCCTCCTGCATGTTCAGGTCCCGATCGCTCAAAATCTTTTTCACTTCATCTTTCCACCTCCAATTTGGTCTCCCACTTCTCCTCATTCCCTCCATATCTAACACATATATCTTGGTCAATCTTTCCTCACTCATTCTCTCCATGCAACCAAACCATTTCAAAACACCCTCTTCTGATCTCTCATTCACACTATTTTTATTACCACACATCTCTCTTACCCTTACATTGCTTACTCGATCAAACGACCTTAAACCACATATTGTCCTCAAACATCTCATTTCCTTCACATCCACCCTCCTCCGCACAGCTCTATCCATAGCCCACGCCTCGCAACCATACAACATTGTTGGAAGCACTATTCCTTCAAACATACCCATTTTTGCTTGCCGAGATATTGTTCTCGACTTCCACACATTTTTTAAGGCTCCGAGAATTTTCGCTCCCTTCCCCACCCTATGATTCATTTACGTTTCCATGGTGCCATCAGCTGCCAAATCCACTCCCAGATATCAAAAACACTTCACTTCCTTTAGTTTTTCTCCATTCAAACTTACCTCCCAATTGACTTGACCCTCAACCCTACTGTACCTAATATTCTTTTTCTTATTCACATTTACTCTCAACTTTTTTCTTTCACACACTTTACCAAACTCAGTCACCAGCTTCTGCAGTTTCTCACATGAATCAGCCACCAGCGCTGTATCATCAGCGAACAACAACTGACTCACTTCCCAAGCTCTCTCATCCACAACAGACTGCATACTTGCCCCTCTTTCCAAGACTCTTGCATTCACCTCCCTAAGAACCCAATTCATAAACAAATTAAACAACCATGGAGTCATCACACACCCCTTCCGCAAACCTACATTCACTGAGAACCAATCACTTACCTCTCTTCCTACACGTACACATGCCTTACATCCTTGATAAAAACTTTTCACTGCTTCTAACAACTTGCCTCCCACACCATATATTCTTAATACCTCCCACAGAACATCTCTATCAACTCTATTATATGCCCTCTCCAGATTCATAAATGCTACTTACAAATCTATTTGCTTTTCTAAGAATTTCTCACATACATTCTTCATAGCAAACACCTGATCCACACATCCTCTACCACTTCTGAAACCACACTGCTCTTCCCCAATCTGATGCTCTGTGCATGCCTTCACCCTCTCAATCAATACTCTCCCATATAATTTACCAGGAATACTCAGCAAAGTTATACCTCTGTAATTTGAGCACTCACTCTTATCCCCCTTGCTTTTGTACAATGGCACTATGCAAGCATTCCGCCAATCCTCAGGCACCTCACCATGAATCATACATACATTAAATAACCTAACCAACCAGTCAACAGTACAGTCACCCCCTTTTTTAATAAATTCCTCTGCAATATCATCCAAGCCCGCTGCCTTGCCGGCTTTCATCTTCCGCAAAGCTTTTACTAAATCTTCTCTGTTTACCCAGTCATTTTCCCTAACCCTCTCGCTTTGCATACCACCTCGACCAAACCCCCTATATCTGCTACTCTATCATCAAACACATTCAACAAACCTTCAAAATACTCACTCCATCTCCTTCTCACATCACCACTACTTTTATCACCTCCCCATTAGCCCCCTTCACTGAAGTTCCCATTTGCTCCCTTGTCTTACGCACTTTATTTACCTCCCTCCAAAACATCTTTTTATTATCCCTAAAATTTAATGATACTCTCTCACCTCAACTCTCATTTGCCCTCTTTTTCACCTCTTGCACCTTTCTCTTGACCTCCTGCCTCTTTCTTTTATACATCTCTCGCTCATTTGCATTTTTTCCCTGGAAAAATCGTCCAAATGCCTCTCTCTTCTCTTTCACTAATAATCTTACTTCTTCATCCCACCACTCACTACCCTTTCTAATCTGCCCACCTCCCACGCTTCTCATGCCACAAGCATCTTTTGCGCAAGCCATCACTGCTTCCCTAAATACATCCCATTCCCCCCCCCACTCCCCTTACCTCCTTTGTTCTCACCTTTTTCCATTCTGTACTCATTCTCTCCTGGTACTTCCTCACACAAGTCTCCTTCCCAAGCTCACTTACCCTCACCACTCTCTTCACCCCAATATTCTCTCTTCTTTTCTGAAAACCCATACAAATCTTCACCTTCGCCTCCAGAAGATAATGATCAGACATCCCTCTAGTTGCACCTCTCAGCACATTAACATCCGAAAGTCTCTCTTTCGCGCGCCTGTAAATTAACACGTAATCCAAGGACGCTCTCTGGCCTCTTTCGCGCGGCTGTCAATTAACTCGTAATCTAATAACGCTCTCTGGCCATCTCACCTACTTACATACGTATACTTATGTATATCTCTCTTTTTAAACCAGGTATTCCCAATCACCAGTTCTTTTTCAGCACATAAATCTACAAGCTCTTCACCATTTCCATTTATAACACTGCACACCCCATGTATACCAATTATTCCCTCAACTGCCACATTACTCACCTTTGCATTCAAATCGTCCATCACTAACCCGGTCTCGTGCGTCAAAACCACTAACACACTCATTCAGCTGCTCCTAAAACGCCTGCCTCTCTTAATCTTTCTTCTCATGCCCAGGTGCATATGCAAATAATCAACTATCTCTCTCCAACAACTTTCAGTTTTACCCATATCAATCTAGAATTTACTTTCTTACACTCTATCACATACTCCCACCACTCCTGTTTCAGGAGTAGTGCTACTCCTTCCCTTGAATTTGCCCTCCCACCAACATGTGACTTTACTGCCAAGACATTCCCAAACCACTCTTCTCCTTTACCCCTGAGCTTCGTTTCACTCAGAGCCAAAACATCCAAGTTCCTTTCCTCAAACATAATACCTATATATCCTTTTTTCTTATCTTGGTTACATCCACACATATTTAGACACCCCAATCTGAGCCTTCGAGGAGGATGAGCACTCCCCGCGTGACTCCTTCTTCTGTTTCCTCTTTTAGAAAGTTAAAGTACAAGGAGGGGAGGGTTTTTAGCCCCGCTCCCGTCCCCTTTAGTCGCCTTCTACGACACGTGAGGAATGATGGGAAGTATTCTTTCTCCCCTATCCCCAGGGATATACATATATATCTATTAATCTTTATACTTTGTCGCTGTCCCCCGTGCCAGCGAGGCAGCTGAAGGAAACAGAAGATAGGCCCGACCCATCTATATGCACATGCTCACACATACACACGCACACATACACACCTATACATTTCAACGTATACACACATACACACACACACAGACATGCACATATATACACATACACACAATGCACACCTGCTGCTCCCATCCACTCCCGTCGCCACCCCGCCACACACGAAATGGCATACACACACACACACACACACACACACACAGACGCGCGCGCGCGCGAGGCAGCACCAGGAAAAGACAACAAAAGCCACACTTGTCCACACTTAGTCTCCAGCCGTCACGTACAATGCACCGAAGGCACAGCTCCTCCACATCCAGGCCCCACAAAACCTGCCACGGCCCACCCCAGACGCTTCACACGCCCCGGCTCAATCTATTGACAGCACGCCGACCCCGGCACACCAAATCACTCAACTCACTCCATTCCCCGCACGCCCCCACCCCTCCCCGCACGCTCAGGTCCAGGCCGCTTATCCCCCCCCACCCCCCCTACTCCATCCCTCCACCCCAAATCCGGCCCAAGTAATCTTAACATGGAATTTTTTGAAACAAAATAACTAAAAGGTATCTTACCTTCTAATGCAATTTGGTTTAGGTATGCAGATGATGTTCTTTGGTTTGGACCAACAAATGAAAATTTACAAATATTTCTCACCTTACTTAACAATTTAGTACCTCCCATCAAATTTACTGTAGAAAATGAAAATAATGGTATGTTACCATTTTTGGATTGCATGATCCATAGGCAAGGAAAAAAGTTTAAGTTTAGCATATATAGAAAACCTACCAATGTATGCTCATATATCCATTATTACTCATTTCAACATGACATAGTTAAGTTATCATCATTTCAATCTATGTTCCTTAGGGCATTACATATTTGCAATCCAGAGTTTATTGATGATGAGTTTGAGATATATTCTATTGGATCTAAGTTAAAGTACTCTAGATCTTTCATTGATAAATCCCTTAAGCTAGCAAAGAAATCATTTTATAGAGTTGAGCCCAAACCTCCCATTGACGCCAAGAATCTTTTAATTCTCCCTTTTGATGATAGTTTTACTTTACTTCCCATGTTGCTTAAATCCTTTAATGTAAATGTTGCCTTCAGCAACAATAATACTATAAAGAATATCCTAATCAAGAATTCACCACAGATTTCTCCTGGGTGCATCTATGAGGTGCCATGTAGAAATTGCCATAAGTTTTGTGTTGAGCAGACTGGAAAGGATCTTTCTGTTAGTCTTAAGCAACATGAATATAGTATAAGAACGGGACAAGAATCAAATGCGTTGTTTAATCACGTTAAAAACTATGATCATTGTATTGACTAGAGTAACAGCATCTCAGTTATTAACTCTAACTCTATTACCACGAGATATATCATTGAATCTTCTGTTATTAGATACACAAAGAATTATAATCTTAATATTAGTGATGGTCTATACAAATTAGATAACTTTACTGTTGATGAAATGTGTAAAATGATAAGTTTATGAACGCTTAATGTCTGTCTTGGACAATTGCATGTTTACCAAATGGCGTCCTAGCTTCGTCTCTTCGATGTATTTCAACTGATTGTTTATATATATATATATATATATATATATATATATATATATATATATATATATATATATATATATATATATAAATATATATATATATATATGTAAATCACTAACAATCCCATTTGTAAACAAATGTAACAACTATGGAGACATCAAGCATTCTTGCCGCAAACTAACATTCACTGGGAAACAATCACTTGTCTCTCTTCCTACTCGTACACAGAGTTTTGGAAAGAAGGACAAGTATGCAGTCTGTTGTAGATGAGAGAGCTTGGGAAGTGATACAGCGCTGGTGGTTGATTCGGGTGAGAAACTGCAGAAGCTAGTGACTGAGTCTGGTAAAGTGTGTGAAAGAAGAAAGCTGAGAGTAAATGTGAATAAGAGCAAAAGTTATATGGTTACGTAGGGTTGAAGAACAACTAAATTGGCAGGTAATTTTGAATAGAGAAAAACTGGAGGAAGAAAAGTGTTTTAGATATCTAGGAGTGGATTTGTCAGCGGATGGAATCATGGAAGCGGAAATGAAATTCATCGGATCTTGCGTTTACACCTTAAGAACTTTGATGACTTTACACTTAAGACCGGTCTTCTTCAGTTTCAATCTTGATAAGCGAGTATTGCGGTTGCCTAGGATATCACTGATGTTCTCCATGATGAGACGAAAGCAGGAGACTTTGCCCCGTGGTTCAGTGCAACACTCAGGTTGGTTCCGAGCTCCTTTGTCGCATCAAAGATATTTCTGGTTATGATGGTGCTGTTCTATTTGCTCCCGGGAGGCGATATCAAGGCTAGGACAGATATCAGTGTTTTTGCCATGTTGAGGCTGCAGGGCATCTTAGTGGAGATCACAGTGCCTTGATGTCAGGGTCAAACTGTGTTCACTGGAGGCAGTGGTTAGGTTGAGCAGGCCCACCTCGTATTTTGTAAAATGTACAGATGACATGTTGGTATGGCACTCCTTGGCTTCACGGATCATGTTATCACCACGATAGAGACAAAAGAGCTTATTGATGATACGTATTCGTCTTGGCAGAATAAGCATATCTTTTTCAACCACGATCTTGAGTTGCCGATGGATTTTATGTCACAGTAGTGGACTGTTGCATTTGGCTCTTTGATAGATGATCTCTTGAAGTTCATGACTCACATATCCCTTGCACTCTAACTCATGCCGCACAAATCTGTTCCTGCATTCCTTAGTAAAATGGAGTCATGTATGCGTATTTGGATAATATAGTATAAGACCATAACGAATCTAGCTCACTGTGCCCCTAGTAGTTTGTTTAATGCTTCTTCGATTCCTTATATTTAATGTAGGGGAGTGAAAATCAATTTTCCTAAGGTCATGTACCACTGCAGCTTTACTTGTTCACTGTTGTGAAGTTTCTATGTAAGTTGACCTTCGGAGGGTTGATTTTCAGCCGCAACCATAGGAATTGAGGAAAAAGCTATGCAGCTCGTCAGTAATACTAGTGATATATATATATATATATATATATATATATATATATATATATATATATATATATATATATAGATAAGTATGAAGTCTGTTGGGGATGAGAGAGCTTGGGAAGTGAGTCAGTTGTTGTTCGCTGATGATACAGCGCTGGTGGCTGATACATGTGAGAAACTGCAGAAGCTGGTGACTGAGTTTGGTAAAGTGTGTGAAAGAAGAAAGTTAAGAGTAAATGTGAATAAGAGCAAGGTTATTAGGTACAGTAGGGTTGAGGGTCAAGTCAATTGGGAGGTGAGTTTGAATGGAGAAAAACTGGAGGAAGTGAAGTGTTTTAGAAATCTGGGAGTGTATCTGGCAGCGGATGGAACCATGGAAGCGTAAGTGAATCATAGGGTGGGGGAGGGGGCGAAAATTCTGGGAGCCTTGAAGAATGTGTGGAAGTCGAGAACATTATCTCGGAAAGCAAAAATGGGTATGTTTGAAGGAATAGTGGTTCCAACAATGTTGTATGGTTGCGAGGCGTGGGCTATGGATAGAGTGGTGCGCAGGAGGATGGATGTGCTGGAAATGAGATGTTTGAGGACAGTGTGTGGTGTGAGGTGGTTTGATCGAGTAAGTAACGTAAGGGTAAGAGAGATGTGTGGAAATAAAAAGAGCGTGGTTGAGAGAGCAGAAGAGGGTGTTTTGAAATGGTTTGGGCACATGGAGAGAATGAGTGAGGAAAGATTGACCAAGAGGATATATGTGTCGGAGGTGGAGGGAACGAGGAGAAGAGGGAGACCAAATTGGAGGTGGAAAGATGGAGTGAAGAAGATTTTGTGTGATCGGGGCCTGAACATGCAGGAGGGTGAAAGGAGGGCAAGGAATAGAGTGAATTGGAGCGATTTGGTATACCGGGGTTGACGTGCTGTCAGTGGATTGAATCAGGGCATGTGAAGCGTCTGGGGTAAACCATGGAAAGCTGTGTAGGTATGTATATTTGCGTGTGTGGACGTATGTATATACATGTGTATGGGGGTGGGTTGGGCCATTTCTTTCGTCTGTTTCCTTGCGCTACCTCGCAAACGCGGGAGACAGCGGCAAAATAAAAAAAAATAAAAAAGAATATATATATATATATATATATATATATATATATATATATATATATATATATATATACATATATATATATATATATATATATATATATATATATATATATATATATATATATATATATATATATATATATATATATATATATATATATATATCATTAGGTGGGAGCTCAAACACTAGTTGTTCAAAGTTATCCATTTTATTTCAATCAAGGTTTTGATTTCACTGAGGCATCATCAGAAATCTTCCAAAAAAGAAAAAAGAAAAAATTGCGTCAAAAAACTTGGATATGTAATGTAAAACGCAAACAATATATGGATAACAAACACACTCGGAAAAAAACACAGTACATAGCACATAAAAGTAAGGGAAAACACTAAAAGAGGGACAAATCAAGATCGTGAGGGGTAGTATGAGTTATAATCTAATACAAAACATGGGAACTGAAATATAAAGAACTTACAGTTGATGTAACAGAGAAGAACAATATTAAACGAGAAAGGAATATAGAAAGTCCTTCACTAAAAACACTAAGTTGTGTCAAGCGAAACCATAATTGTTCAGACATGAAGTTGAGGTCAGGTTGGGCTTGTCTGATTCTCTCTGATCTTCGCAATTTATTTATGGAATATTTTGGAACTGAGATTTTAACTGCAATCAACAATTTTCTGAAAGTCTGATTTAGATAAGTGGATGATGTGTGATCCTTGTGGCCATTCTATCAAGACTGCAATGTTTTCTTTAATGAATTAGATAACATCCACCCCACTATCAAATTCCAGATGGAATGGTTAAAAGAAGGCAAACGGCCCTTTCTAGATGTGATGATGAATAGAGAATCTGATCATTTGTCTTTCAATATCTACAGGAAACCTACGAACTCTGAGGTTTATGTTCGTTATTTCTCAGTACATGATCCTTCAGTAAAAATATCTGGAGTTCTGACATGTCTTTAAGAGCACTACGGATATGTGATCCCATAGGCCTGGTAGGTGAATGTAACTATATAAGACGTACCTTTAAGCAGTTACATTATCCCAATTGGTTTGTGAACAAAGCTAGGGAGACATTTTATGATTCTTTTAACAAAGATGTGACAAATAAGGATGTCTAAAAGTTTAGTGTTGCCCTATTCTCCCAGTTTAGCTAATTTGACATGATCTAAGAAACAGTTCTTGCAAATGTTGCTTTCTAGTACAATAACACCATCAGCAAGACCTTAGTAAATAATAGACCAAATCATGCAACAATTGGGAGTGTATATGACGTCAAATGCAAGGCATGTAAATATATTTATGTAGACCAGATTGGTAAGACTAACGGAGAGGTGTTATTGGCATCGACATTCAGTACAGAGGGATGACCACAGAAATGCCATCGCTAAGCATTGTCACTGAAAATCTCACAATCTTTTACCCCTCTGCTGATTATGCCACACGTAACGTCATTGAGTCTGTTTTAATTGCTATAACTAAGAACTTTGATTTGTCCCTAGGCAGTTTTAAAGTCCATCCTACCATTAACCAAATCATTATAAGTGAATTGACAAAACACTAAAACATAAAAGTTGTTCATGACACAATCAGCTACCCAGGTCAACCTCTACCACCGGACCCTCCTTAATCACTCTCCCTTACAATGGGTATGACCAGACATAGTAGACAGTGCGGGAACCAAATGTGATGTTAGGGATTTACATAACGTTGTTAAGTACTGGCACTTGATGAGGTAGATTGTCTCCATGAAACATGTCGTGCCACATGTATAGAGAATTTACATGTTAAACAAATTATATGAATTACTGAAGTGCGATTTTACCATATATATATATATATATATATATATATATATATATATATATATATATATATATATATATATATATATATATATACATATATATATATATATATATATGTATATATATATATATATATATATATATATATATATATATATATATATATATATATATATATATATATATATATATACACGAATAAAGTGCATATGAACGCCCACCCTCAAATTAGGGGCGATCATAGCGGTAGCGCTCTCGCCTGTTAGACAGGGGTCCCGTATTCAATCCTGGCTGTTGACGGTTTGTGTGTACGATGAAGGTGGGCGTTCATACGTACTTTGTTTGTATTCATATACCTCCGCGTTGTACAGTTAGGCTCGGTAAAATGCTATCTGCTGGCTGTGTGAGCCTGATGGAAAATGACCGATGTAGACCCCGTTGTTCACCAACGTGAGACGAAGAATATTCGAGTACATAGTATTCGAATAAGGTTTGGATGGTATTGCAGTGGAATTTATTAAAAAAGGGGGTGACTGTACTGTTGACTGGTTGGTAAGGTTATTTAATGTATGTATGACTCATGGTGAGGTGCCTGAGGATTGGCGGAATGCGTGCAGAGTGCCATTGTACAAAGGCAAAGGGGATAAGAGTGAGTGCTCAAATTAAAGAGGTATAAGTTTGTTGAGTATTCCTGGCAAATTATATGGGAGGGTATTGATTGAGAGGGTGAAGGCATGTACAGAACATCAGATTGGGGAAGAGCAGTGTGGTTTCAGAAGTGGTAGAGGATGTGTGGATCAGGTGTTTGCTTTGAAGAATGTATGTGAGAAATACTTAGAAAAGCAAATGGATTTGTATGTAGCATTTATGGATCTGGAGAAGGCATATGATAGAGTTGATAGAGATGCTCTGTGGAAGGTATTAAGAATATATGGTGTGGGAGGCAAGTTGTTAGAAGCAGTGAAAAGTTTTTATCGAGGATGTAAGGCATGTGTACGTGTAGGAAGAGAGGAGAGTGATTGGTTCTCAGTGAATGTAGGTTTGCGGCAAGGGGTGTGTGATGTCTCCATGGTTGTTTAATTTGTTTATGGATGGGGTTGTTAGGGAGGTGAATGCAAGAGTTTTGGAAAGAGGGGCAAGTATGAAGTCTGTTGGGGATGAGAGAGCTTGGGAAGTGAGTCAGTTGTTGTTCGCTGATGATACAGCGCTGGTGGCTGATTCATGTGAGAAACTGCAGAAGCTGGTGACTGAGTTTGGTAAAGTGTGTGAAAGAAGAAAGTTAAGAGTGAATGTGAATAAGAGCAAGGTTATTAGGTACAGTAGGGTTGAGGGTCAAGTCAATTGGGAGGTGAGTTTGAATGGAGAAAAACTGGAGGAAGTGAAGTGTTTTAGATATCTGGGAGTGGATCTGGCAGCGGATGGAAACATGGAAGCGGAAGTGGATCATAGGGTGGGGGAGGGGGCGAAAATCTGGGAGCCTTGAAGAATGTGTGGAAGTCGAGAACATTATCTCGGAAAGCAAAAATGGGTATGTTTGAAGGAATAGTGGTTCCAACAATGTTGTATGGTTGCGAGGCGTGGGCTATGGATAGAGTTGTGCGCAGGAGGATGGATGTGCTGGAAATGAGATGTTTGAGGACAATGTGTGGTGTGAGGTGGTTTGATCGAGTAAGTAACGTAAGGGTAAGAGAGATGTGTGGAAATAAAAAGAGCGTGGTTGAGAGAGCAGAAGAGGGTGTTTTGAAATGGTTTGGGCACATGGAGAGAATGAGTGAGGAAAGATTGACCAAGAGGATATATGTGTCGGAGGTGGAGGGAACGAGGAGAAGAGGGAGACCAAATTGGAGGTGGAAAGATGGAGTGAAAAAGATTTTGTGTGATCGGGGCCTGAACATGCAGGAGGGTGAAAGGAGGGCAAGGAATAGAGTGAATTGGATCGATGTGGTATACCGGGGTTGACGTGCTGTCAGTGGATTGAATCAAGGCATGTGAAGCGTCTGGGGTAAACCATGGAAAGCTGTGTAGGTATGTATATTTGCGTGTGTGGACGTATGTATGTACATGTGTATGGGGGTGGGTTGGGCCATTTCTTTCGTCTGTTTCCTTGCGCTACCTCGCAAACGCGGGAGACAGCGGCAAAAAAAAAAAAAAAAAATATATATATATATATATATATATATATATATATATATATATATATATATATATATATATATATATATGTATATATTCCTAAAAGTTCACGGGGAAAATGAAACACGATAACTTCCCAAGTGCACTTCCGTGTAATAATCACATCATCAGGGAAGACAAAAGAGAGGAATATAACAGTCAGTTGATATACAACGAAGAGATGTAGCTAGGACGCCATTTTGTAAACATGTGATTGTCCACGACCGACAACGAGCGTATCATAACTTATGATGTGGACAAGAAGGTGAATTGTTTACAAATTCTATCAACAATAAAGTTATCCAGTTTGTATAGACCTTCACCAATATTATGATTATAATGCTTTTTGTAGTTAATAATAGAAAGAAAATTCTCGTGATACTGGAGTTAGACCTAATAACTGAGATGGCATTACTCCAGTCAATACAATGATCATAGTTTTTAACGTGATTGAACAAGGCATTTGATTCTTGTCCTGTTCTTATACTACATCTCTGTGGCTTAAGTCTAACAAAAAGATTCTTAGCAGTCTGCCCAACATAAAACTTATCACAATTTCTACATGGCACTTTATGGATGCATCCAGAAGAATTCTCTGGTGAATTCCTGATTAAGATATTCTATATAGTATGATTTTTGCTGAAGGCAACATTTACATTAAAGGATTTATGCAACATGGTTTCCTAAAGGAAAATCATTATTAAAAGGGAGAACTAAAAGATTCTTGGTGTCAATGGGAGGTTGGGGCTCAACTCTATAAAAGGATTTCTTTGCTAACTTAAGGGATTTATCAATGAAAGATCTAGGGTACTTTAACATAGATCCAATAGAATATATCTTCTCAAACTCATCAATAAAGTCTGGACTGCAAATACGTAAAGCCCTAATGAACATTGGTTGAAATGATAATTTGTAACATACCATTATTTTCATTTTCTACAGTAAATTTGCTGTAGAAAATTTTCTACAGAAAATTTACTGGAGAGAATGAAAATGATGGTATCTTACCATTTTTAGATTGCATAATCCATAGGCAAGGAAGCAAGTTTAAGTTTAGCATATACAAAAAACCTAGCGATGTATGCTCATATATCCATTGTTACTCATCTCAGCATGACAGAGTTAAATTATTATCATTTCTATCTATGTTCCTTGGGACATTCATTATTTGCAGTCTAGATTTTATTGATGATGAGTTTGAGAAGATATATTCAATTAGATCTAAGTTAAAGTACCCTACACTTTGCATTAATAAATCCCTAATTAGCAAAGAAATCAATTTGTAGAGCTCAGCCCAAAACTCCCATGGACACCATGAATCTTTTAGTTCTCCTTTCTAATAATAATT